>NW_021637076.1:0-129045 GCF_004799145.2 Neltuma alba
AGTCGCAAGTAAGGAACCAGAATTCCTTTCAAGAACTAATGTGGTGCGTATTTAGAATTTCAAGATTTAGAGTCTAAACTTTCTTTATTTCCCTCCCATCAGAAGATTTTCATTCATGGTCTGCCCCGATAATTGCGGATGTGATGTTAAAATGAAGCAGAAATTGAGAGTCTGTTCATAGCATAGAGCATATGAAGATTCCACACCAAAGAGAAGCCCAGCGTAACGAATGAAAAGCTTAAATCAGACAGTAAAACACAAATGATGAAGACGAAGTACCTGTTTGTTGTAGACGTTGAAGTAAATGTTCAAAACATACCAAACTCCGAACATGGCCCCAAGCTGTAGCGTCCGAATCAAAGTATTGGGTTTGCTGGGCTCATGACTGTTAGCTTCAGGAACCAAAGCAGCTGTGACCTTAAAGGTTACATTTTTTCGACTTGGAACGAGAAATGAAGCTGATTTTTGAGCTCCAACACACAAATAAGAAGGTGGGCAAGAGGCTTTCCCACATGGAAGTCCAGAGAAAGAATGGGAATTTGTGGTGGCTAAAGAAGACAATGCGTGCGAGAGTTGAGGAAGCTTAGTTATGGCGTTTCGAGACGAAGGTGATATTATTGTTGGAGTCATAGAAGACAGTGACACCGAAATATTCAGCATTTTTTGGGTTCAGCAGTGTCAATGAAAAGAGGGAAGAACAGAGGAAGAAAACATAAATCACTGCATGAGGAGTGAAGACAAGAAGCTGCGAGAAGAAAAGGGGTAAAAACGACTTCGTTGAACCACCGACCAGCTCCGCTCAAGATGGAGAATGAACCAAGCAGAGGAACATCAGAGAAAATGAAATACTCCACAAAGCTGCCGGACGTTTATTAGAAGCCGAAGATTGTCAATTCAGGAGATGAAAAGGGCAAATGAGCTAAAGAGCCATTTTTCACTTTTCAGCAGCGAATTAGCGAGCTCCTAGCCCCACGGTTAAGCATGGCCGTATTCTGCAGTTGAAATCTTGAATACGCATGGAATATATAATATTAAAACTCGGTTCATGATTCATGAACCAGAATAAAAGGGTGTTTCACATTTTTAAAACTGCGATTTCAGAAAATTTTTTTTCACAAACCCAGATAATCTTCTCTACATATTTATTTTGTAATCTGTAAAAACATTTTTGAAACTTAATTTGGTTTCTATCAATACCACCCTCCACCTTGCAGGCAGGAGCCAGACGGTTCTTTTCGCATAAATGTTCAACGACGAGACATACGAACTATTAAAAAAATAATATTGGTGTTATGCGTGGGGAGTAGCGATATCAATTATCTTCAAGTTCAATTTTAGCATAGAAGTCAAATTGCTATTATAATATATTACGTAAATTTATACTCTTCCGGTTCTTAATGTAAGATTTATTTAATTAATTTAATTAGATTAAAAATTACATATATTAGTTAATTATAATAATATAAGATATTTTTATTAAATTATCATAATTATCTTTTTTAATATCTCTATTCTTTTTTCTACTTGATTATGAATAAGCGAGTATTAATAGGTGTAATTTAGAAAAAAATCAACTTCACAATTAGTTCTTGAATTAAGGATAAGAGAAGTATTTTATATTTATATCATCTTGACATTGAAATGAAGATTAATTTTTTTAATTCAACATAAACAATAATATATAGAACATCTCATAAGTGGACCAGGTTTTATTCTTTTAAGGGCTTGTTTGGAATTACCATTGGGTTCTTCAAAAACAGTTTTTTAATTATAATTTACAGAATACAAAACAAATATATGGAAAGAATTATGAATAATGTCATATAAAACTTATGAATAAAATAAGTTATTAAATTTTTTATCCTCCCTCCCAGACACTATATTTTTGAAAACTATTCTCATTTAATAATTTTTGAGTGACGTGAGAGTAGAAGAAAGAGACTGGGAATTGAAGCAATCCCAAAGATGAGGCCGACAAGAGAGGAAGGCGTGGGGTGGGTCATTCGTACAAGAAATGGGGTACTTGGGAGGGACATGACAAAACCGATGGGTTTAGGATTTGAGGCTCTCGTTCTGCGCTTTCCCCGTCAGTGATTGGACCACCCCCCTCGCTCGGATCACACCATCTCGTCATTTCTCGTCATTTCCGCCGTGTGCTTCAATTAACTCCAATGCATGGATGGAGTTTTCTTATCATTTATTCCCTTCCAATAGTGTGTGTTTTTATTTAAAATAAAAAAGTAGTACTCCTGTGTGTTTCAAAAAATATCTATACGAACATTAAAAACATTACTATTTGAAATATTTTTAATTTAACCAGACTTCAATTAAACAAGCTTATTTTCAGCCGTTGTCACTCTTCTTTGGTTATATGGCACAACATATAATTGAAGACAGGTTATGCCTGGTTTAAAAAAAAAATTACACTGGCTGGATATGAGTTGAATTTATTGAGTTTATTGCCAAATTTTGAAAGCTGTTTTCACTTTGTTAATTAGGGTATAATTAAAAAAAAATGATAACAAATACTACACTCGATTCTTAATATAAAAACTAGTTGATTAGTTTAAATAAATTAAAAAAAGTAGTTAAGTTAGTTATTTGTAATAAGTATCTGTTGTTTTTTTTAAAATATCCTTACTGATTACGTGTATTAGTTAAAACTATCATGTAATGAATCATTTAACATGTATAATTATTATAAGAACCATCTTATAAAAATAAATAAATATGAGAGATAAAATTAACAACAAATTAAAAGGCAAATACACACACGTTGCTTTCCCCGATTTATAATTGCATGTCTTTCTGGTATTTCCTGGCTATTGCTAGGGATATGAGATTATAAATTGTTTGAACCGGACAACTTAAAAATCCACTTTGACCAAAAAAAAGTGAAGTCACGCTGTGCTCGACGCAGACACGCGGGGAGTAAAGATCATGTGAATACGTAGTATCTCGAGGGGCCACAGTCCCTGCGCGTGATCTACCCATCTAAACACCTGCTTATTCCATGATTAACGAAATTAGTTGAGATTAATTATTTTTTAAAAAATATCAACACTATCCCCAACAAAAATTACTAATGAGAAGAGTTTTATTAAATATAAATTTTTATAATTAGTCAGGATACCATGTGAGGAAAATTAATCCCCCGACAAATCATATTATCTTTTGAAACGCACTATAATCTTTATGATAAGAACCTGCGGAGTAGAGTATTATTAGACTGAAAAAAAAGAAACATAACTACTAAAAATCTCAACAATAAGATAGCACCTTCTAATAACAAGTTACGGTGTAAAAAAGACGCCTACTCATTTATTATCAAAACTTTTTTATAATTTTTTTTTAGACCTTACAATAATTCTGTTTGTCATTATTTAGGGAGTGTTTGGCAATATGAAAATCATGGTTTCAGAAGCACTTTTCTGCAAAACGAGACAAACTCCTTTACATATTTACTTCGTAAACCGTAAAAGCACTTCTGAAACCATAGTTTGGTTTCTATCCAAACACCCCCTTAGTCATACCAGTTTTCTCAAATGAGATATGAAAGAGTACGTTAGTACAAATGATGATTTCATAATCATGAGTTTTTAAGTCTTACCAGCCTACCAATACCCCAGAGGCTGGCCCAGGACCCTCTGAAAACATCCATGCTGTCGCATTTCATGATCATTAGACTTGTTAGTCAATGGTTCGGCCAGCCAGATGGTGTTAATGGGCCAAGCCATGCCAGAAAAATAGCCCATGACCTGTATCCGGCCCAATTATATGCTTTTTCCCCTGTTCATAAACACAATATATACAACCTGTTTACTGAAGCGTTTAGGGGATGAAAAGTTAGCTTCGGGGCATGATAAGCTGGCTTATAAATTGGAAAGCTGTTTGTTATAATTTTTAACCAATCTGATCTGTACATCAAAAATTACTTTTTTAAGTACGATTGTAAAAGTATTTAAAATTTACTTATAATTTATGCAAAAGCAATTTTTTGGGACTAAAAGACATTTTACTTTTATGTTTATATTGTTTTTATGCTTCTTTCTATGTTTAGTTGTTTGTTTTTAATTTCCTGTTAAGTGAAAATAACTTTTAACATTTTTATAGTATTTTTAGTTTTTAATATTATTTTCATTTTATATTTACACAAATTATGTTGAGTATATTATCCAATTAATTATGTAATATTATTTGGTTCAAAAAGTTTCACATTACTGTGATTTCTAATTTAAATATATTTTATTCATTAAATATAATTTTTTTCTTATTATAATAATTTAAAATTATTATATATTGTAAATTTATATTTTAAATCATTGTTCATTATTTAATAAAAGTCATACTTATTTTAGTCATTCTAGAAACTAAACTTATTTATTCAATCGTAATTCAAACAATTTTTTAATTTTACAAACTAATCTTTATAAAAGTCAACCCAAATAGAATTCATATTTTCCAATCTCACTTTCCTAAAAGTTATATTAAAAATAAGTTATTTTTTCCGCTAATAATCCAAATTGTCTTTAGTTCTTTGCATTAGAATTAGCAAGAGCTTAGGTCTCTCTCGGATTCAAATTTTTGTTGAGAAAAATATTTACATTTACTATCTCAAATAGAATTGTCTGAAATAAGAAGATTTTTATGTTTGCCAATAAAGAATTAGCAATATTTTTAAACAAATTTATTTTTTTTCGAATTGAGAAGTTGTTATAAATAATGATAATTTCTAAGAAAGAAAATTATTTTTTGTCGCAACAGAGCGAAATATCATTATCGACTGAATACAGGATAACAACAAAGTAAAAAAAAAAAAAAAAAAAAAGATTTTATTTGACAAAAAAAAAAGGCGGTAAACCGCAAAACCTGCAACGTGGCAGATTTTAACGAGCTCAGAGGCACTGATGAGGCCTTAAAATTGATGGCGTGGATCAGTGAAACACGAGGACGACACCGCAACAGAGCCTCGGCAACAAGCAAAGGTGGAAATGCGGCATGAGTTTAACATGAATTCAATAGTCAAAATCCTTAATTCCACTATTTACAGATAAATCCTTCAATATTTATTTTCTCAAAAATTCCCCGAAATTGTCGCAATTCATCTTTCCCGTTCCTTAGCCGGACGGTGAGGTTGCAGGGAAGACAAAGCCAGGAGTCGCTGCTTCTCATTCATTTATCTATCTGCAACAGTTCAAAAGCTTGATTCCTATTTTTTTCCCTTCTCCGGTAGGCGATTACCCTCTCATTGGCGCCAACCTGTTTCGTGACGTTTGGTTGTTCCCCACCGCTTCCACAGTTCACATATTTCTATCAGGTTTTCACCCGCATTTAATTTCGTCAGGGCTCATTGAAATGTTTGATTGTTTCTGCTTCCAACGATTATCTTTTGGCGTGTCATTGAAATCAAGGTTGCTTGTTGCATGAGTTTGATGATGCTGGTGGAAAATCAACTATTGTTTGCCCCGTGGGTGTATCTTCATTTCACTTGATGATATTGTAGAGTTTTACGGAATGTTTGGAAGAAGAGATACCGTTAATAAAATTCACATCCTTTCTGGATGTAAATGTAGCCGGCTCTACTCCATTGGTTTCATTTGGGATGCATAATCATTAAATGAGCATACTTTAATTTGGGACTTTCATTTGGAGTTGCATAATGGAGAAAGTTTATCAATTAATTACTAGACAAAATTACTGAACGGGTGTCTGCATGCAGAGTCCTCTCTGCAAATGTATTGTCATGTTACAATTTACTGCGCTCATTTCGGGAAGCGTAACACACTCGTTAGAATTTCTTCATGCACTAATTAGGATCTGCATACTTAATTACTCACTATCAGCGTGTAAGAGAACCATATTATTGGTTGCCATTTTTTTATATTTGTCATGAAATATACTTTGGGTGCCGAGGGTCTGTTAATTCTTAGCTTCAGTGCTAAGTCTAAAATTATTTTAATATGAGGCCGCGGTCCTGTTGCAGGATGCAGCTGCGGAATACCGCACATGTGACCAACATTAGTTATTGGTTAAACTGGAGGGTCTTACTGTGTTCAGCTTCAGTTTTGCTTCCTATGATTATTGCATTGTTGATCATATGGAAGCGTGAAGGTTCAAGGCATTTGGCCCCTGCAAAAGGAGATAACCAGCAGGACAGGAACCGGATTTTATGCGGTGATGAAGCATGGAAACCATGCCTAAAAGGAATTCATCCTGTCTGTTTGCTAGTTTATCGGGTTGCTGCATTCGTTTTGCTTTTAGTGACATTAGTGGCTAAAATTCTCTCTAATGGTGGTACCATTTATTTATACTACACTCAGTAAGTCGTTCTGGGATATTGATTAAGCATTATGATTAAAGTCAAAATTCACTTATGATGCTTTTAACATTATTCTTGCTTTGGAAAATATGCTTTCCATTTCTATCCGAAATTAATGCTAACTTTTGCTTATAGTTGTCATGGGTTTCTTGCAGGTGGACCTTTACTCTAGTTACCATTTATTTTGGGGTACATCTCTAGCTTTCTTCTTATAAGTATTCAGTTCAATCAGAGACAAAGTTGACCTTTGATGAATACGTATTGCATACATTGTATATATAGCTCATGATGCTAGGGCAAAAGCTTTCACAGAAAGCATAATTTCTTCAGTCTCAACATACTTGAATCTTACAGTTTGTACTTTTTTGTAGTGTGCATCTATGCTCTCTGTGTATGGGTGTCATCAGTTTCAAAAATCAAGAAGCAGCACCTTTAATTTTAGTTTTGCTGGAACAGATGCAGAGCAAGGGTCAAGCGCACCTCTCTTGCATCAGAATTCTACAAATCTATCACATGAAAATCGATTCATAGGCATTTTGAGTTATATTATGGAAGTTCTATTCCAGGTAGCTTGATTGCTTTGCTTTCCCTCATATTTGCTTGTTATTTCATATTGTCTATGTCTGTACTTCCTATACCTTTTAAGTGCGGCCTCATCTTTTATCCTTTCTTCCATCTCTTTCATTTTATCTCATCGTCGTCATCATCATCTTCTTCTTCATCTGCGAGTTAGAAGCATGCTTTTGCCTAGCTTGTTCAATTTATATGCTTAATTTTCTAAAATTATGCGCTCACCTTCCAAGTGCATGGATATTTCATTTAGTTTTCATTTATTTTTCTGCCTTTAACTATATATCTAAACAGACAAATGCAGGTGCAGTGATGCTTACAGATAGCGTATATTGGTGTGTTATATTCCCATTTCTTACCATCAGGGATTACGATTTAAGTTTTGTGAGTACTAAACCTTAAAGAGTGCTTTTACTCTTATACTTTCGTTGCTTTTGGTTTGCAATAGTGATTAATTTTTTGTTTTTATAAGTGTTTCATAAAGAATGTAGCAGGTTTTCAAACATAGAAAAACTAAAAGCATAATAATTTTTTTGAAGTTTTTTGTGGACAAAGATACCTGCAGTCAAATGTAGCATAACGGCATTTTATATATGTATCCGTTATTCTCCATTTTCAAGATTCATGTGATCATTTTGTTACTTGCCCTTGATGATTCAATCTGATCAATCTTCTCTCGTGTAGATGACGGTGAATATGCATACACTGAATGTTGTTTTGCTTCTTGGAGACACAGCTTTGAATTGCCTGGTGAATATTTTCAAAGCCTTTTCTCTCCTTGATTGGTATAATTGCTTAAGGCTGATGCTAAGTGTAACCTCCACCTTTCAGCAACTGCCCTGGTTTCGGATCTCTTTCTTTGTGCTATGGACTGGTGCTTTCGTCATTTTTCAGTGGATTCTTCATGCTTTTGTGTCAATTTGGTAACCTTCACTATCCTTCTTCGTGTCAGAGCCTCGAACACATTTAGGTATTTAAGGACAATATTGACAATCTTCTTGTTGCAGGTGGCCATATCCATTTCTTGATTTGTCATTACCCTACGCTCCATTGTGGTATGGGATCTCACTCGTTTCTTGAACATTTGCATATTGTCAATTCAAACGATATAACGTTACTAGTGCAAAGCAAGGTTATAGTACCTCTAGATATTGGCATATTTATTACCCAGTTGACAACCAGAGTTCCCCTTTTGCATGATGGCTGTACAGATTCAATATCTTAATATCTATCTCACTGGTACTTTTGGGCAAAAGGGTACTGCCTTATCATTAAGGTTTATTGTCAATGGCCATGTAAATTATTTTTTTTTTTGGGGGAAAAAAAAAGTTGAAAGTGAAAACTTTGATTAGAACCAGTGATGAATTAACCTAAACAAAGGAACATTATCCAACAGAATTTCCAGTTTCTCTACTTCCCTTTTGTATTATAATCTTTACAATGCCTAATCCTATTGGTTTCTGGTGAATGGCAGGTACTTTGTGATGGCATTGATGCATATTCCATGTTATGGCATGTTTGTACTCATTGTTGATTTGAAACATTATTTTCTGTCAAAACGGTTCCCTTCCTCTCATCAATGCTAAGGATTGAGATTTTGAGTGTTTCTATGTTGAGCGCCTATAAAAGCACCTGCGGTTTGAGCTGTAGCAAAACTGAATTCAGCTTTCGTCACTGCGGAGTGCATGGCTGGGCTCTTTTACATACTCTTATACAACAAAGGATCATATAATCAAACAAATTGCCGCAATTGAGTCAATGTAATAATTGAAGCTTCCAGGAACTGAATTCAAAGGTTCTAGCAGAGCAACTAAGCAGACATTGAAGTTGAACATAATCTGGGGGAACAAATTGGATGATCCGCTTATTTTTTCTACTACTCTTTCTTTATCGTCTCATTATAGTTGTCATTAGACTGATAATAGGATGAACATGGGTACTTGTGAGAATTTGAAATATGTACGATGTTAAGAAAAAAAAATATTTATTGCTATAATTTTTTTTTTTTGGGCAGCTGGGAAGCTAACCTAGCCGAGCATAGAAGTTGGTTTTTTCCTTAGAAAATACTGACTATTTCATTTATATTTGACACTTCCCATTTTTCATAAATGACTGTTTCAGTTAAATCAGGAGAGGGAGCAAGAGTTTCAAGCTAAAGGATTCAATTGAAACCTCTTTCCCACCGAGCACATCTTTTTTTACCCACAAAGTAGGTAAATAGTTTCAAAATCAGCGTTCGAAGGATCAACCTGAAATGCAATAATCAGAATTTGAATTACGAGACTTCGCATCTATTGCCAAGGATGACTCGGGGACTTGATATCCTTTGGTTTTTACTTCTTTCAGCAATCGTCTCACTGACACTCATCAGAATTTAAGTATAAATACGATATTGCAGCGACTACAATAATAAAGTAAAGTCTAGAGTTTCAAGAGTTATATGAAACCCAAAGTACCAGAGTTTCAAGAGTTATATAAAACCCAAAGTACCACACAGCTGTTATATGTAACCCAAAGCACCAGACAGTGGAGCCTGTTCTTTATTATACAAGTTAACTGATCAGCTACATAATAGCTATGTTGCTCCTTTCAAGTAGAAGAAGCAGCAGCAAGAGCCCCAGCCGAAGTTAGCAACGATACCAACTTCCCTTGATTGTGCAATGCAGTTGTGGCTTCATAAAAGTAGCAAATTAACATTAACGATTATATGAAATCAATTTAATATCATTAAACTTGTGTTTGCTTGAGCTAGGATCTTGTTAAATTAATGTCAGAGGAAGTTTGAAGAGAAAAGGATAGGGATGTGAGTCTTCACATGTGCCTTTCTTTATTCCTCTTTCTTTAAACTTCCTTTAAAATGTCTTAGAGGATCTGTTACAGAGTTTATTATCTATAAAGGAAGAAAAGAAAATTTTAATCTTACAATCACAGCCACCGATGTGGTTTCCTCCAATAAACACATTTGGCACTGTTCGTTGACCTGTCCACTCAGCTAATGCAGATTGAATCTCACTTCCATCACCTGCACCACGGCCAACCATTCTTATGAGCCGATTACCAGAACTGAACGGATAAAAAGGACAGCGCTTTTGAAGACTTGTAACAGCTATAGTTGAAAGCACAATAAATCCTCGTCATATTTATGGTGAAAAGCAACGCTGAAAGTCACCTTCACAAGGCAAACTAGAATGCTTCTAACAAAAAGCAGGATTAAGACAGTTTACCCAATCATTCAGGGTCTAAAGTTGCTAGGGGTTCAAACGTGCAGAAATTATCCAGGTGCAACTAGCAATGTTGCTGTAACATGAGGAATCAAATATTTTATCTTAAGGGTTTGCACCTCTCAATGAATCCCCTCGATGACTCTTTTTGTCAAACAGGTATGCATTGCATAAAAACCATGATTACATGTTCTGTGGTTCTTCAACACCAACCTGATTTTTCATGAGGTAATTTCTTCAATGGAGAACTGCTAAACAGATTTTGGAAGAAGTGTGCACACAGCCCTATTTTGTGGGCCTTGCCAAATGAACATCACAGATGCTAGATGAATTGAAGGAATGCATTCAACAGCGCTAGAAAGACAATAAATCCTTGAAAATATCGTGTATATTGGAACAGTTTGTGAGATTCAATGTCTTACACTGGAGACAATTACATAAGCTAATAAACAAGAAGCCTTCTTTCAATGCTCAAGATAATTGATTTGAATGACTTGAACCTCGACATGGGGCTTAATAGATAAAGATTCATGAATTATTTGAACAGGACTTCCGAAAGGATTAGTGGTCATCCTATAAATAGGTATGACTATTCACGTGAAAATATGTCAACTTTTCAAGGCATCTTTCAAAGTCTAAGTCCCAGTTTCTTCGTTAGGTTGACAAACCATTATTGGTCATCCTACTGATCACTCCTTAAAAGAAAATGATTAGTCGAGCCTCAAAGCCTATTCTCTACTTATCATACTCCATATTATCCTAACGCTAAATCAAATGAAACATACCGATCGAAAATAGGACTCATGTTAGAAAAGCAATAGATGACGTAATGAAAGAAAACAGGAATCATGCTAAAAGGGGAAATAAATAGATGGCCAAGCAAATAAATTAATAGCGCTTACTTTCAGAATCGAGCTCAATGACCTTGTAATTGGCTCCCAGTTTAGTCAAAAGCTTCTTCACATCAACGCAGAATGGACAATACGATTTACTGCAACAAACAATGAACCCGGAAATCGATTAAGAATCAGCATACCCACGCGCGCTCGAGCGCATAGAATCTCGCGTATTGGAGAAGGCGACAAGAGAGAAACCTAAAAACGACGACGGGATTCGATGAAACGATCTCCTTGGCTTTGGGCAGTGCCGCCATGTTTGCGCCTCTTGTCTCGATCGGAACCCTTGCTTCTTTCTTTTGGCCGGACGACTGGACCCTTTCGGCGATTAGTAATTAAACTCAGTAACACTGCTCCCGCCGCCAAGGCTATTAATCGCAGCTTGTTTACGTATATTTATTTATTTATTTATTGCTCATATTTAATTTAACAGTCTTTTTTTCTTAAATCTTCGCATATGCTAGCTCGGCTTAATTTTTATTTTTATTTTAAATATAATATTCTAATTTATTTTGTAATAATTATAATAATGATAGTTTTAATCAGTAAAAATATTTTAAGTTCAATAGATGCTTTTGATTTTACTTCTTATAATGTAGATCAGTAGTTTTTATTTTCCCTCTTTATAAACAAAGATATTTTATGAAAAATAATACTTATTTATTGTAAATAAGTAACTTAACTGATTTTTTTAATTTACTCAAATTAATTAATTAAGTATTATCAAAATCAATGCCATAATGAATCACAATTTTGATACTTTAAAAATATCAATACCAATAATCGTATCATCAGGAAAAACGTCGTCATCCATCAACAACATCACTAATTATTGCTACTAAATAAACAATAAAATTAAGTAATTATTATATTATTGATTTATAAAAAAAGTACATCAACTAAAATATTAATATGAATTTTAATTAGCAAATCAGGCTTATTCACTTGTCACAAAAAAGAACAAGAACATATTTACTTAATGCGTAGAAAAAATGTGCAGTTGAAAATGACTCCAACCTATGCAGCCATATTTTTAAGTTTCAACTTGCACGTGAAAAGTGATTGAACAAAAAAAAAAAAAACTTATATGCCAAAAACGACACTTCTGTCAGTTTCTAGCCCCCCCACCCCACGCCACCCCTGCAGTTTTCGTAACCTTCCAATTTTTTTGACTAAATTTAAATTTAAGATCTTTTATGAAATTTAAATTTACACAAAGTGCCTAAACATTTGGCGAGTTATAATTTTTTTGAATGATTAATTAATCTCAAACTCATATTTTATAGATCAAATAATATTATCTTTATACCACTATTGGGGAATTCCCCACGCCCCCGGGGGGCCTGAACCCACGAGGGATTTCAGATAGACAGATACCGAATGCATCCCAGTTCCCATGTCCTAACCGACCCCATAACGGCCAACGTCAAAAATCTCATAACCTATGCCAGCCGGATGACAGTGAATCATATCACTCGTAATCGTCACTGCTCGCCTGACAGATTACGTCAAATCTGTCGTGTTGGCGTGTTGCTCATCTCCCATGTGTTTAGATTTAGATTTCTTTTTTCCCCCAAAAAGGAAATTGGGGAACGAATCTTTAGATTTGGATTTCTAATAATTCTTTTTTTTTTTTTTATACATTCTAACAATTCATTTCATCCATGGACCGCCAGGAATTATTGTAGAAATAAGCACATTGGGCTTTTCTGCCAACAATAAGCACACTGGGCTTCATGGGCTGAAAAAGGCCCATTTTTCTGTCAATTTTTTTTGAGTGAAAGCAATTAAACATGGGCTGGCCCAATTAGTGCCTCGTCATTGACATTTTATCCATCTCAATATTTGGCATGAAATGAAGAGTTGCCAGCTAAAAATGAATTTTTTTTTAAAAAAACTCAGATATTATATGTTCCCCCGGGAAAGTTGTAAAGATAGATGAATTAAAAACAACTTGTTGTACATGCATGTAGCAGTTTAAGAAATTTATTGTCCAATTTTGGAGCCATGCTATTTTGCTATATTTATCATGGCGTTATTTTTAATTAGTTTTGAATTTTGACTTGTGTATGTTTTTCTAGGTCATAAAAAGATTACAAACATTATTTTGAAATTTATTTTATTTATCCAAAAACCAACTAAAAAGATTCGGTTTCAAATATAATCTTAAAAAATTAATGATTAAAATTATAAAATACTATCTTAGTGACTTTTATTTTGATTATAGATATAAGATCCTAATATATTTTGTATATCATATTTATCTATTTTTTTAAGACAATTCTTATAATAATGATAGTTCTAACCAATACATTTGATTGGTAATGATATTTTAAAAAAGACAATATCTATTTATTATAAATAACTAATTAAATTAATTTTTTATTTTTCTAAAATTAGTCAAGTAATTTTTATATTAAAAATAAATTAAAAAATGAAATTTGAGGACAACTACTAATCAATAAATAAATGAGACAAAAGGAAACCAAACTCGGGGGCCAATGGAGCTTCTTCACACTTCCAACAGTCATAAGCGGCCCAGCCCGGTGCCAACGAAGCGGCAGAGGTGTTTAATTCCCACGGCGTGGCCCTAAAACCCTAAACCCTTCGAGAACCCAGGGACTAAGCTTCACCGCAAAACCAAAGACCCCCCCCCCCCCCTTTCTTTTTCCTTCCTCCTGTTTTTCCCTTCTCTCATTTCCTTCCGCTTTCTTCTGATGATCTGATAACCATGGCGTACGTGAGAAGCAGGGCCAACCCACTCCTCACCACCCTTCCTCACTTCCTTACATGGCGAAACTTTGGGTTCCGCACTGTTTGCTGTGGACGCCTGGGTTTTTCTACTCAATCCCAGCTCGATTCTGACCCCCCCGTCGCTGGAACTAAGGTCCTGGATGTCTTCAAAGAAGAGTTTGAAATAGGGTCGCGGTTGATAACGCTTGAAACAGGCAAGATTGCTCGATTCGCGAATGGTGCTGCTGTTCTGGGTATGGGCGAAACCAAGGTCTTGTCAACTGTTACCTCTGCTAAAGGAGATAGCAGCGGTCGTGATTTCTTACCCCTCACTGTACGTTGATGCGCTTTTTTACGAGTCTGATGTTCTAGCTTCCAACTCCCATTAGTAATAATTCTCCACATTTATAGAACCGGCGCACTGTTTTGATTTAGATATGGAAAGAAAAAGGCTCTCATAAATATGCTTTCTTTAATTTGACTGGATAAATTGATTTTAAAGGTACAACCGGAAGTCAGGAACATTCCAACTCTAACATATTTGTTTGATAAAAAAATATGAAAACTGTATAGTCTCGTAGATCACTATCTCGAATGAATGGCACTTGCAGCAAGGTATATCATCTAAGCCTCTATACTCAAACACGGAGTCCTTATATTTTTTTCTACACATCATTGCGTTGCATTTTTGAATCAATAGGAATTCAGAGCCTTTCTTGGCATCCTTTCTACTTATATGTATTGTAAATCGCTTGCTCCGTTGTCCTCATCTTATTTCAGTCCATGTTGAGAGACACGACATTGATCATTGTCTTGATGCTTATAACTTTTCACTTCTTATTAGGTTGATTATCAAGAAAAGCAGTTCGCTCAAGGCTTAATTCCAAGTACGTACATGCGGAGGGAAGGCGCCCCAAAGGAACGGGAACTTCTGTGTGGTCGCATTATTGACAGACCAATTCGACCATTATTTCCTGCTGGATTTTATCACGAGGTTCAGGTATTTTTCTGTGGATTAATTAATTAATTATTGTTCATTCGCATTTCATCCATTTACTCATTTGCTAAGTAGTCCCTTCCACTAAAGTAATCTCTTTTTCCCTAGGTAATGGCAAGTGTTCTTTCTTCTGATGGAAATCAAGATCCAGATGTACTGGCAGCTAATGCTACATCTGCTGCTCTTATGTTATCAGATATTCCTTGGGGCGGCCCCATAGGAGTGGTTCGTATTGGGAGGATAGGCGGTCAGTTTGTTGTAAATCCAACCGTGGATGAGGTAGTTTTTAACTTCTATTGTGTCTTTGGTTAATTACTGATTTTAATAGTTGGTGAGACGCCCCTTGTTTTATTGCCGTTGTCAACATCTATGCAGCATTATGCTGATTTGTACTGTTGTCATAACTGCAATCAGTTTTAGTGGCCAATGGACCTGGGTCTTTAGGCCAGCATAATCACTCACATAACCTCGTAAGGAAAACTAAATATATAGAAAACTAGAACAAGCAGGAAAAACCCATCAGGTCAGTAAAGCTTTGCCAATTTCAACGCATGCCCAACCAAAAAAAAAAAAAAAGGCCCCTCAAAAACAGCCATTAGCTGTGCATTACAAAGAAGTCAATGGTACTGCTTTATTTCCCTGAAGAAGCATCTGCCAAGACTTCTGCTTGAAACTTATGGCTTTCCTCCTCCACCATGTATCCTCTAAAGAATACACTGGTGAAGCGCATTGTCCTTTCACTGGGAAAGAAGAGCTTTCACCCTTGATAATCCTCCTAAAACAAATTTGCATATCTTATATTGATCAAATTCTCTGGAAGAAGAGATCTGTAACAAACTGGATGCAAGAAGAGAAACACATTGTAGAAACACTGTGAAAGATAACTTTGTCTCATCTGCAAGCCCTTTTCAATTTCATTGAGAACATCAGGAAAGACTACAATTTGTGGTATTGTAAATAGGTATACTTGATTGATTGTTTCCAATACCTTTGCCATTCTCTGATTGGTTCTCTTTGCGGCACTGCAGCTAAATTTAAGTGATCTAAATTTGGTGTATGCCTGTACAAGGGACAAAACTTTGATGATTGATGTGCAAGCTCGTGAGATATCTGAAAAAGATCTAGAAGCTGGATTAAGGCTGGCTCATCCTGAGGTGACTCCAAAACTTGTTATTTGCGTGTCTCCTTTTGTGATCAAAAGTTATTGAGATCTGTTTCCCTAATTTTTTCAGGCGGTTAAGTATATCGATCCTCAAATCAGACTTGCTGCTAAAGCTGGTAAATCTAAGAAGGAATACAGATTGTCTATGCTTTCAGAGAGTACACTGGAGAAAGTCAGTAACTTGGCTGCAGCACCTATTGAAGCTGTTTTCACTGATCCTAATTACGGAAAGGTGTTCTCGCATCCCCCCCTTTTCTTTTCTTGCTGTGCTTTTCATGCGTTGGAAGTTATATTCATTATTCTATTGCTATATTTATGATTTGTTTTTTATTTACATCCAGTTTGAACGTGGAGAGGCACTAGATAGGATCACACAAGATGTAAGACGAGCCCTTGAAGAAGAATGTGACGAAGAAAGCTTAAAAGTTTTGTCAAAGGCTGTAGACACAGTGAGGAAGAAGGTATAAACACCTTAGAACAAGCTCAAATTCACCACAACTCCTTTTTAGTGAGTGTTATGACATTTTTATGCGTTCAGTCTATATAGTCAATGCATTGGATCTCAGGCTCTCAGCCATATTATGGGCTAATTGTTTTGTGTGTTGCTGAAACTTTGTCCTGTGTTATTTACTATAGTCTCATAAGTTATATAGAAAGCATGGATGCTTCAGATTTTAGAACGGCTGGTGCATTAATGTGAGGTATTAATTGGATGCCACCATGTGTTGGACAATGCTAGATGCATATGTCAGAAATGCTTACCAATTTTTCCTGCATTGCCAGTTCAGACATGACTGGGATATGGCTATTTGTTTAGTTCTGGGGTTGATATGGCTTAATAGCTGGCATAATGAAAAAGATTGGTACTTGATACCTATTTTGACAAAACCATTAATAAATCCTTCCACATATTCTTGCCTTCGTGATTTGTTTGCATGGAAAAGTGGTGCTTTCTGGTCTATAGGTCATTAAGTTTGTGGACTCGAATCAGTTTGGTCTGTGACACTGGCGTGTTTATATTTAGCAGTTGTCAAGTAATCAATTAGTTTAATTAAAAAAGGTTTAAAGTAGTGTTGAAAGGGCATGAAAAAAATTCACCTCATCAAAAATATTAGTTTTGTTTTTTTTTTCATAAAAAATATTAGTTGTATTAATAATTAGTAATTTATCTTTAAATTTAATTTTCCATTCTTTTTGTCAATTTAATGTTCAATTTTAAAGAATTTAGTTTATATCTATGCATCATGGCTTTATATTGAATTTTATATGTGGTACCTAATTGCTGCTTCTCCTTTAGTTACTCGGTGATTTACATATTCATAAAATATAGGTTGTTCGAAAAAGAATTATTGCAGAAGGATTCAGAGTTGACGGGCGACAGCTTGATGAAGTTAGGCCTTTGTATTGTGAAGCTGGAAATTTACCTGTTTTGCATGGATCTGCCCTTTTTTCTCGTGGGGACACACAGGTTTTAATTATATCTGATGTTTTCTGATTTTGGATTCTGTAATCTTTGTGCCCATTTTTTGGCTAGGAATGCAGTAGACTGGGCAGGCAGTTTTTACACCTTTGATCAGCCACCTCCTTTTTGTAGGAAGGCGGTGGCTGATGAAAGACGGTTGTCTCAAGTTATCGATTAGCTTGTATTCTCTTTTGATTTATTGATCTGTACTTCGTTCCAGAAAAATTTGGTAATTTTTATTATCTTTGTTTTTTGGGGGGTCACAGGTAATTTTTATTATCATGTCATTGTCATTATTTGATGGTTTTAATTCTGAGTTATGCGTGGAACAGGTCCTTTGCACAGTAACTCTTGGAGCACCTTCAGATGCTCAACGCTTGGATTCTTTAGTGGGCCCTCCAACAAAGCGATTTATGCTTCATTATAGTTTTCCACCTTTCTGTACGAATGAAGTCGGTAAACGTACTGGTCTGAACAGGCGTGAAGTTGGACATGGTAAAGAAGAGATCTAAATTTTTGTCACCAATTCAATCAATGAATTCGTCTGCCACAAAGACCTCCAATCTTGTTTGCTAATTGGCAAGACCTCATTGTAGCTTTCTGTATAATTTTTTTTTTAAAAATTTCTTAATGAAGAGAAATATCATTGAACAGAGCAGAAAATGCTACCTTCAAGAACAGAAGACAAGAGATTCTCACCAAACATAAGTTTTCGAAAGAAGGGGGAAACTACCTAGACTCTTTAACACAAATGGGCCTTCCATTTCCTTTGGAGATCCCCAGCGGACACCCTTCTGAATAAATTATTAACTGAAATCCACATATAGGACACAAAAATAGTCCTAGATAAGAATTGATACATGCAGGCTCAGGCTTAGTGGATTTTGTACTCTGAACTATAAATTAATGAACAGATGAAGAACAAGAGGCTGCATTAGAAAAACAAGTGAAAATCACGAATCACATGTAGGGAACCTTGACTGATTAATTAAAATAATAAGAGGTTGGTTTCATCAATGGAGTACACCAATTAGATGTTGCCTTCTTTGCTGTATTGCAGGAACTCTTGCTGAGAAAGCTCTTCTTGCTGTATTGCCTCCTGAAGATGATTTTCCATATACTGTTCGCGTCAACTCAGAAGTCATGGCTTCAGATGGTTCAACATCAATGGCAACAGTCTGTGGAGGTACTCTGTCAATCCAAAGAGTTGTAGCATGAGTGATTCCAATTTAAATGATTAATTCAGGTTCTAATCTTCCCAAGTGTCATCATCTATGTGGTACATTTCTTGCATGTGAAGGTTTAATTGGTACCTAATCATGACATGTTAGTACTTCTTCCACAGTAGAAATCTAGAATTTGAGTGGCACGATGATTGATTTGCATAATGACTAACATACATAAATGATTTCTGGAAAACCAGGGACATGAATGATGCATGCGTTGATTAACTCAGATTTGTATGATAGCCGGTAAAAGTCCTTTTGATTCAAGGGATTCGGGGTATGAGGGAAGGCAAATACTGATTAGGGATTTTTAAGGTTTAGAAGTTTCCAATATGTAGGTGGATCATTTGAAGCCTGGGTGAGGTCTAATAATACTCTAGATGAGTTTGTGATGAGATTTTGGGGGAACGTAATAAGATCAGAGATTTGATGTAATAGTGGGAGACATCAATTTACTCGCCTCCTATTTTTTGTGCAAAATATGAACATAATGAAACCTTTCTTAATCTTCTTTTAATATTAATTTAAAAAAAAAAAAAAAACTAAGCCAGGCCCCTCCAATTGCAAAGTGCTGAAGCTGATAAAGGTTGTCCTACTATGAGTAGCGTCCTCGCACAGAAGGTCTTCTATGGGGTCAATATACATAGCCGTGAGATTTGGTGATGTTTCTTTATGCCTCCAAGGCTCCAACAGCTGAATTGAGAAATATTAAGCTAAGCTTACGAGCGCTTTGACCTCTGGAACATCCATATTACTGATGAACTGTTCAAATTCAACATCAAATTTACACTACGTTTATGATAAAGTTACTCTTTAAGGCTTTGGCATGCTTCTTTTACCAGTTGCTTTGGAGGTAATTTTAGCTTCAAGATTGTTCATAACTTTTGTTAAAGATGCTTCATGTGAGTTATATTGAGGTACTTGTCAGTGGCAATTTCTGTGATTGACTGTCGGGAAAATTTCTCTTCAACTGTAGTATGAAAACAATCTGTCTTGGAATGTTTGCGTAAAATGCTACTGTTGTGCCGCAATATGGTTCACAATTGCTTATTTGGATATTACGAATTGTGATGTTCATATTTGAGAACCAAGAAAACAATCTGTCTTGGAATGTTTGCGTAAAATGCTACTGTTGTGCCGCAATATGGTTCACAATTGCGTATTTGGTTATTGTGAATTGCGGTGTTCATATTTGAGGACCACTTCTGTCGAGATTGTATCTTCCATGCACTTTGAAAACTTAAACTATTCAGCTGTTCTGAAGATTAAACTACAAACTACCCAACGACAGGGCAGATAGTCCTATCATCCAGCAAGATTATTGTTTGTGTAGATTTTTTCTTGTTCCATTTAAACTCCAATGTTTAAGCTTTTAATTAAAGATTGAAAGCTCATGATTGGTGTTTATTATAACCTGACAGTTTTTGTGACTTTCCGGAGACGTATAATATATCTAATATTTATTGTTTACTTTTTTTGGAATTTTAATTGTATTGGTGCTCATGATACTCATCTGACATATTAGCTTTCTCTATTGTAGGTAGTATGGCCCTAATGGATGCTGGCATTCCAGTTCGTGAACATGTTGCTGGTGTTTCTGTGGGTCTTGTTACTGAACTTGATCCAATCAGTGGTGAAATAGCAGATTACCGGATATTGACTGATATTTTGGTATTTTCCATGACTTATTTTGTTTTGTTTCAGCTGTTTGTCTTATCTAGATTGAAGTATGCCTTTTCTAGTTTCCCCCACTTCTCTTTCTTTCCGTACTACCCGTTAAGGGGCTATGTGATTAATTAATTATTTTTTGTGGTAGTTATATCTACAAATTCAAGAGATGTAATAATTTAAAAATTGTATGATTTGTCAATCACTGATCATCCTTCCACATTTAATTTTCTTAAAACAAGCGTTCAGTAGGTCAAAGGCCAGAGTTGAGGTAAATTTATTTTGTGATTTTTCTAGATAAAATGTATTCGATATGTGAATATCTTCCTAATTTTGCTCTGGTCTATTAATCATAACTTCCAGATATCGTTTTGTTGGTTGCATAGTTGTATGACTAACATCAGCTTTAAATGTTATCCTGTATCTATTCCTCTTTGTGAACAAGGGTTTGTGTTTGTATTTTTTTAAGCGGACGAAAATGTTAAAAAATATAGTATTTCTTCTGTGGAAGAATATTGAATTTTATGATTTCTAAGGGCTTGGAAGATCATTTGGGTGACATTGACTTCAAGATTGCTGGAACTCAAAAAGGAGTTACTGCTATTCAGTTGGATATAAAACCTGCTGGAATTCCTCTAGATATCGTATGTGAATGTTTGGAACCTGCCCGGAAAGCTCGATTTCAGATTATTGACCACATGAATCAGGAGATTAATGCACCTCACACTCAGCTTGATAGGAGCTCTCCACGACTAGGTTTGACTTCTTTTCCTCTGCTTTTTCTGCATTTTTTAAATTATGTTTCCTAATCAATGTGTGGTACCTTCCAAGTTTGAAATATATTATTGTTGATGCAGCTACCTTAAAATACAGCAATGACGTTCTTCGTAACTTGATTGGGCCACTGGGTGCGGTTAAGAGTAAAATTGAAGAGGAAACAGGTTCATTCAACTTTAAATTGTGCGGCAAAGTTCTTTCAACACATTTTTAGTAATTTTACTCCTAAATTAGTTTTTTAGGTTCGTATTTCTTGTTGACTGTTATCCTGTAATCCAAGACTTAGGGGTTCTTGTATTATATTTCTTTCACTCACGTGGTTGGGCTCTCTTCGTTTCTTTCGTATTATTTTTTTTCAGTTGTTCAATGTGGTTCTTTTAGCATATCCTTAGACTTTACATATGAAATGACTCTTGTTTAGCGCTCTTAATACTCCACCTGTGTTTTATTTAAGTTATCCCACCAGTAACTTACTGTTTTAGTCTGGTTCCATCTTTTGGATTATGTTTCCTGATATTATTTTCTTGGGTAGAACTTACGTTTACGAAGGAATTGATCTTTACCTGTATATGTTATCACTGTCAGTTTCTGAATTTAAATAGTAATATTAAATTAATATCTGATTTTTCTGTAGATGTATCTTGAAAATTTTGAATTGTTTTGCTGTCTATAAAAGATAATCTTCAATTTGTGGGTGGCTCAAATGTTTAGATGATGAGTTGGTTCCTTGTATGGTTTGTTGGGAAATTCTCTCATTCTTTTTGCTTATCGACATCCCAATGCTTTGCATTAAGAATTTTTTTTCCCATGATGGATTGTTTAAACTTGGGAGAATCCCGCAAAAAGAAGCTTAAAATTAGTAGATTCAAGGTTTGGTAACAACATTTTAATTAGTTTTGATGACACTGGATTTGCAAATATCAACACATTTTTGTTGCAATTCCTTATTTGGGATTTAGTAAATTCAAACTTCTTTTTTTAGGATTCTCCCTATTTTGCACTTTCTTTTGGGGCACTGAGAGCATTAGAACACTAAGTTACGAGTGAATGCCTACTGACATTACTGTAAACCAGGTGCACGGATGTCTGTAGGGGATGGAACACTTACAATAATTGCCAAGAATCAATCCGTAATGGATAAAGTTCTGGAAAAGGTAGTCCTTTCATTTTCCTTGGCCTATCATCCTTGTAGCGTCTATATCATTCAAACACGTCTCAGTTCCATAAGATTTGGTCTGGAACAGATGTACTGATGAGATTGGGCAATCATGTTGTCTTCAATCATTTTATTTTTCTAAATATTTCTCCAGCTGCATAGTTGCATGCCCTAAAATTACGTCTTGTTTGTCAGATTGACTTCTTAGTTGGTCGTGAGATTGAAGTTGGAGGCATCTATAAAGGTATTGTGACTTCTATCAAAGAATATGGAGCATTTGTGGAGTTCAATGGTGGGCAGCAGGGCCTTCTCCATATTTCTGAGTTGTCACATAAACCGGTATGTGTGGTTTTAAGTATTTTCACTTTCTGTTGTTTCTGACATTAATAAAACAAATAGTCAGGTGAACTTTCATGCATTGCATAGAATCTGAAGGATGAGTTGCATTGTTCACAATTTGTGTCTTGAACAGTGTGACTCATCATGGATGTTATATTATTTAGCAAAAAAGAATCATAGATTTTGTATTTGAGTCTGAGGAATAAGTGACTTACTATAAAATTGATATTCATATAATGATGCTTGGGCCATCTCCCAATAGATCAATGATATTGACACCGATGTTGTGTTAACATTTTTCATCAAGCTGTCAGCAGTTCAGTTCTTCCACTCTTGACACTTATGTTATAGTGCAAATTACCATAGGAATATGCTCTATTATCAACAAAATCATCCGCGGGCCATTTCCTAACAATTTAAGCTTTTGGAATGAATTGGTCGTTGGCATTCATCTTTAAGCACCATATCATCGCTTACATTATACTATACTTGCCATCAAAGAACACAGGGTATGCATTTGTATATGTTGGCCTTCAGAATTCGTCCTTTAACAACCATGTACACCTTTCATCAGGTTTCACGGGTTTCAGACGTGGTATCTGTTGGCCAGCAGCTTTCTTTGATGTGCATAGGTCTGGATGTTCGTGGCAACATTAAATTATCCCTCAAAGCAACTCTGCCTCGTCCTGAAGGAATGGAGACCAATGATGCAGCTGAAGAATCTGTCCTGGACACAAAAGAAACACGCAACATTTGGGCCCCAGTTGGGAACGAGTATACTACTCAAGAAGAGCAACATTCTGCTGAATTGGCTACTAGCAAACATGAGGTGGGTGAGACAAAACCGTCAATTTTAATACGTAGTGCTACAGAGTGTGATGAGGAGGACAAGTCTCTGAGTCAGTCTTCAAAGAGAAACCCCAAGTCTGGTAATGGGTCTGAGCTAGGCCGCAAGTCAAAATCTCTTCGGTCTCATGATGCGGTTCCTTCTACGCCAAGCACATCGTCTCATCTGGCTCAGGATGTGATTGATTCTTTATCATCTCTTTTGATTCCTTTTCCCCATGGGAAATCTAAGAAGTCCAAACCATCAGTGCTGAAGGAAGCTGGAGATAAGGCTGTAACACCAAAAGCTATGAAGCTTGGAACAAAAGTCACTGCTACAGTTGATCAAATTCGTGCACATGGTCTGGTTTTGGATTTGGGGGGAGGACTCCGAGGCATGTATAGGTTTGAGGTATGAGTCATGGCTTCTTTTTTGACACACACACACACACACTAGTGCTTAGCGTTATCTTTTAATTTAAATAAACATGATTGTCCTTGTATCTACCTCTCGCTAGGCCTTAAATTCTTTTCTCCAATGCTGTTCCTGGAAAGAAGCTAGTCAGCTATGTTACTTCGTTTTCCAAGGGAAAAAAATCAGACTTTATGTCATGTATAATTTTTAGAATCCATACAACGTATTTTGCTAGCACTAAATTGTATTATTCTTTTCTCCTCCTTTTGATGACATTTTATTCTTTCCTGTTATCTTGAGTGCATGGGCAACATGAACCAATCAACTCACTTATTGAATCATCCTTGTTTTGTCGAGCAGAAAGATGACAAAAGGGACTATGAGATAGGTGACGAGCTACGGGTTGCGTGTTCTAGTTTTTCTAGCAGGGGAATTCCAGTTATGTCATTGGTGGATGATGAATAACTTGTGATTTTAATTTCATGAGAAAGGAGCTGAACGCAATTATACTGCTAAGATGATGTCTTCAAGGCTGTGTTTGCA
The DNA here is from genome assembly GCF_004799145.2 of Neltuma alba. Taxonomy (NCBI): domain Eukaryota; kingdom Viridiplantae; phylum Streptophyta; class Magnoliopsida; order Fabales; family Fabaceae; genus Neltuma; species Neltuma alba. The sequence continues at coordinate 24,310 of NW_021637076.1, forward strand.
ACGGTGAATTGAACTTTCATTGATGGGCCGAAAGGAGTGCCTTGAGGGCATTCGATTCAGAGGCTATGGGATAGTAAATTTTTGGGCTGCTGGGCTTAGTTCAACCTCTTGAGGCTCCTGATTGATAATAAATAATAAGCTACTGGGACAAAGGGTCTTGGAGATGCCTGATGGCACGTGACCACCATTTTCATATTAGACAGTGGATGGTGTTCATCCTTGTAATTTTTTGGCTCTTAGTCGTTATTGATCCATATTGGTTGTCTTTTTTCCTTTTTCTTTTTGAGGCAAGGACAAGACAAATTACCTAAGTATTAGCGTACGAGGTATTGCTGATAAATTTATGTTGTACGCAAAACTTCGTCGTCACTGGCGGACAGATATCCCAACCATCCAAAACCAGAATTCTGGCTATTCAACACTCTTTGGTTTTCATCTTCAGTCTTCTCCCTCGGTGGTTCCAAGAGCAGGAAAAGGACATCAGAATTGTTCTCAGGATAGTGCCGAATCTTGAGCTCTGTGCAATAACCGAAGCTTGCACTGTCGATTTCCTGGAGTAGGATAGGTAGATTCAGTTATTTCAGTTGGAGATTAGTAGCTGTTCAAGACGCATTGTTGGAAGATGAGTTGGTCTGTGAGATATGCACGAAGCTGCATCATTTTAAGCATGGAATAATACACACTTTGCTTCAGGCTCGGCGTTGGATGGGTTTGCATCTAATTAAGTAATTAACCTAAGAGCGATTTGTATTGCGTCCTAACCTGTGTATAGAGATCTGTTATGTTCATCATCTGAGCTTTTGTTACAGTGCTTCTGTTTTCATCTGTCCGTTTCCAAAATACAAACTTTGTCAACTACAAAGAGTTCAACAACATAGACCGTTTATTGTTTTGCCCCACCAGGTATTTGCAATTATACCGTAGAAACAGGCCAGTAAATGTTGATAGTTACCTTGTCACAGTCGATGGTGTTGGTAAATCAAATAGAAAACTTTGTTCTGACCTGTCTAATCGCAGTCCCCACGTAAAACAGTGGTTGCCTTTCTTGAATCGCCATTAACCGATTCGATGGAACATGAAGCTAAAATCTGTAACAGCAGTGCATGCGGCCGAGTGTTGCTTTGTTAGAAAAACCAAAAGAATGGCCTGGAAAAAATATATATTTTCAAAACCTTAAAATGTAACGGAAAATCATTAAAACAAAGTAATAGATGATAATGGATTGATTAAAAAAGGAAAAGTGGAGCAGAAGCCATTTTCTCTGCTCTTACGGCTTTCATAATGTTGGTCATCGGAGAAATACTTGCATACTTTAAGAATGCCAGGTCATTTGTACTCTTTCCAATCAAAATTCAGCAGCTCATCTAATTTTTATTATAGCTGTAAGCTTTTGTGTTATTTGCTTGTTTTATATTGCTCTACTTTTGAAATAATAATGCTTCTAAAGTAAAATCCAATTTGCATAAATTTTTTTGATTAATTTAATCATCAGATCTCTCTTTTATCCTAGAGAATATTGTCCTTCTTCCATATGAAACTTCACTGCTGATAGGGAGTTCCGCGTGGCCGCTGCATCGGTGAAGTCTTAGCCTCTCCTCAACTTCTCTCTCCCTTTCTTGAAATGGGGTGGCAAGAAGCACAATATGAGCAATCACCACTTTTGCTATCCTGTCTTTGGTGATAAAAGTAGTCTGATTTTCATCTCAGGAAGAAATGTCAGAGGCAAGCGTACCAACCCCACCTTTTGGAGAGAGTTAGCTACAATGAAACAAACGATGGGATTGGAGGTATAAAGAGGGGGAACGAAGAAGCTAAAGACGCTGAAGTTAATTGAATAGCGTAGAAACCATGGAGTCTGAGACTGAAGAAATCCATTTTCTCGACAGGTACGGTTGAGATCAAGGGTAAGGCCAACGACCAGTTCGCTAATTAATCAAAAGCAACTACATTTTGCGGCGAGGCTCCATCGACAAAGAATAGAGGAAGAAAAAGGGTGGTTACCCAACACCCCTTGTTAGCGGCAGAGCTTCATAGCCAAAAACATGACGGTTGTCAGTTTTGTCGAAGAAGATGAGGATAGAGGAAAGATTTGATTAATAAATTGCTAAGTAAAATAATTTATTCAAATTGGTTTATTTTTCAAAAATAAAATAATATAAATTAAGTAAAAACATATAAGCTGACAGCTGGGATAACAATTAGGTGAGCTGTTCCATTTTGATTGGAGAGAGTACAATGAGCTGGTACTATCAGAGTGTGCAAGAATTTCTCGGGTCGTCTTCATAACGTTGTGTGAAAGGGGAACAATTGCAGTTCGTGCAGTCACAGCGAGGCAACAAGGTAGGAGGAATCAGGACTATGGCCATTTCGTTTTGGTATAGAAAGGCTAAATATAATAGTCCTGACATTTGCTTATATCAGGATATGGAAGCAGAGCTGAACGCCAGACGATATGCACGAGGAGCTTGGAATTCTCACTAGACGACTGCCCAACAATTCTCAAGTGGGGAGGATACAGAGGATAGGGACATCAAATTATTTGAAGTATAAAGCAAAGATTGCTAATTTGGTTCCGGCAAGACTTTAATTATGTGATAACGTCAATCCCCTTGTTAATACTTTGACTGCAGGCACGAAATCTACTTCATTCCTCCCAATTGTTCTCTTGCAAGGGCTTTAACCATTTCTTGCCTCTGTTATGTCCATTTTGTAAGAGGATTATGTGGCTCTGAGTACCTATTCACGAAGGGAAAATTAGTAGAAGTAGACATATATAGCTTTGGGGTACTTGAACTTGAAATTGTCAGTGGAATCACAATTCACAAACAGAAAATTCGAGTCTGTTGAAAGCATTAGTTTATATTGAGGCATGTGATTTTAGGTAGGTATGCCAATTTATAAGTGTGGTCACCCATAAGATTTTGTCGTTTGTTTTTCCTTTCGGCAGTGCTTCTTAGGCACGAAGACATCTCCAATTGAACACTGCATCAGAAAGTAAAACTGAGGATCAAATGACAGCAAGGACGCTACAGATAATGAAGTAGATGCAAGATTTATCTTGGTGGGGCAAAAAGTTAGGTGACCAAACTAGCTGTGCAAATCAAAGGATGCTGTAATGCCATAGCCAGCACCTTCCAAAACTCCATTTCCCCTGGCCTCCATCTTTTTGGTTGTAGTTCGGCATGGCATTAAAATATATTTGATTCACGTTGGCCCTATAAGTTTCACAGCTCATGGACTGCGTATAATTCTCAGTCTCCTCATGTTACTCCTCTCTCCTGATCTTATTGGAGAAATTATTTTATTCCAATTGAGAACCGCTGTACAGGGAAACAGAGACGGTGTTCAAAACGCATAAAATATTATGAAACATGATTGGTTTTTGAATTTAAAAAGAATATTTCCGCCATGGACGCCTCGTGGAGAGCTTTTCCCTTGGTTGCTATTGTCAATGGCACACAGAATACCCAAAAAAAGAATGATTACTTTAGGTCGGAATCCAGGAATGTTGGAGAGGTACTGAACACATAATTCAACACTTTGTATGAGTGATTTAAAAGACTTTCGAGGCGGCTGCTAATCAAATGTTCACTTTAGTATCAATTATTTACTTTATTTCATTGATGGATGAAGTCCAAGACAACTAGTTCACAAATTGATGAACCAAAGTATATTTAAAATAATTTGAATATTAATTTCCCCTTCTTTTCTTATATGCAGATGTAAGAAGTACTACGTGCAAGAGAATGACAATTTGGCTTTTTTACATTTCTTTTCCCATTCGCTTCCCATCTCAAGTTCTCAATTTTGGGATCAAATTTTAAACAGTCAGGATTTAACATTTTACAATTTTTTTTTGTTTTTTCTTCGTTATAATTCATGACTATTTAATTTGAATTTATTTATTTGTTTTTTATAATTTGACATTTAATAATAATTTTAGAGAACAAGCAGGGGGGAAAAAAGAACTGAAGAGAAGCCGAACCCGAATGTATCAATGACAGGCAAAGCAAAGGCGGTAGAAACTGGAAAGTGGGAATGGAAGACCGGGTGAGCCATGGCATCCGGAAAGGTGAGCGGTGGGTTGCGTTTACATTAGAGTCGTGTCACACACCGGTTGACAATGACAACATTCTCTTTTGTCGGTTCCTAACTTTTTTTTCCTCCCTTCTCGTCCTCTCTTCGTTTCTTTCTTTTTTAATTATTAGATTCATATTTTAATGTTTTAAATTTATTTTTTAAAATTATTATTAAAATATTAAATTATAAAAATAAATAGATAATAAATTACAAACTATATTAAAATTTAATTCTAATAGTTTACAAATATGCTAAATATTTTTAAAAATTTTTATAAATAGTTTATAAAAAATTAAAATTTAAACTGTTAAAATATATTAATTTAAATGTTAGGAAAAGAAGAGAAGAGGATGGAAAGAAAAGAGAAGAAATCCCTTCTTTGTGTCTCTAAGTCAAAGTGGGCCCCCCAACCTTTTTCCTTTCAATTTTAGTTTCTTCCTTAATATAAAAAATGGGAAATAAGTTTGGAAGAATTCTGTTTAAATTCAACTAAAATACTAAAATTTAAAATTAGTCCTACACTTTGAATGAATCCCTCATTAGGCTAAGATGTCTAATTATAATATTGTTAAAAATCCAGAATAGTCCTCTATAATTATAATATAAGTTGTTACTTTTATATTGTTTCTTCCTCACAAGTTCTTTTCCTGATTTTTTTTCTTCAAATTTTTCTGAAATTTGAAAATACCAAGTCTTTAGTAGATGAAAAGAAATTAAAATACAGTCCTTGATTCACATTAATAATTACTCCAACAGCTTCATCAATGTAGGTAACTGATAAATTTTAATTTTGGATAGGTTTAATTTCTGCTAAGTTTGAATATTTGATTCTCCATACACTTCATGATATGCACACACATACAATTTTTTTTATTAAACCCGTATATATTTTTTTTTGGTTGCCCATTCTGCATACGCTGAGGCTCGAACTCGAGACCTCGTTTAAGCGATACCAAACCGTTTATCACTTGGACCAACTCCCGTTGATTAAAATCCGTATACTTGTTTACTAGAACACACATACATTTTAAGAGTGAAAAACTTATTCGGACGACAAACTTTTTTTTTAATACAGATTTTGAATTTAGGATAGTGTTATAATTTTATTATTTTCATATTTTAGGAAAAAAATTTGTGAGGGAGAAAAATATACAAGTATAAACTCATATTTTAATTATAGAAGGACATTTTAGTTCTTTAAGTTACTTATATTTTAGTTATTGAGAGACATTTTAATCTTTTAACAATATTTATAAATTATAAATTTCTAATTAAGCCTCTTGGTCTAATTAGAAATTTATTTAGAAATTTATTCAAAATGAAAGTCTGATTTTAAACTTCAGTATTTTAACTAGATTTAAATGAGGTTCTTTCAATAAATTTCCTCTAATCAAAACATCCTTCCAAATTCAAACATGACCTCACGCTTATCCCACTAATATGAAGAAATTTGTCTAATCTATACACGTATAACGTAAGAAAATCTTTATAATTTATGCCTACTTAGTTGCAATGCAGGACACGTGGAAAAACAGAGCAGAAACAGAGAGGTGAGGGCATGGGGCTCTCTACCCCGCCGAGTCGCCGACCAATGTACAGGTGCGGGAAAGCGAAGCTTAACCAAATCGAAAAAGATCAAACTTGGCAGTGACCAACCTCTCCACTTCCCTCCTTTTCCCCATAAAACCGAACCCCAAACCCCTCATTTTCACTTGTTACGCTCTACTTCCTCGCCATGAAACGTTCCCCACTTCCTTCTTCTTCTTCTTCATGCCTTCTCTTCATTCCCATCTCTCTCCTCTTTCTTTCTTTCCCTTCCTCCCTCCTTTGTGATCCTCGAATCTCCCAAGCTGGCCTCTTTTGCGGCACCTCCAAAGCCCCTCTCTCTTCCCATTACATCCCTGTCTTCGTCCGAGAAATGCAGTCTCTCTCCCAGACCATCACCTCTCAGAACTGGGCCTCTCACTCTCTTAATCTCTCTTCCCTTCCCATCTTCGGCTTCGCTCAGTGCTTCCGTGACCTTTCCCACACCGATTGCCTTCTCTGCTACGCTGCCAGCCGCACCAAGCTCCCTCGCTGTCTCCCCTCTCTCTCGGCCCGCATCTACCTCGACGGCTGCTTCCTTCGCTACGATAACTACAGTTTCTACTCGGAAGCCATTGATCCTGTTAGGGACACTCTGAACTGTAGCTCCTCATATGGTGTGGTGGAGGATGAAAGAGGTGAGAGGCGGGAATTTGAGAAGAGTGTCGGCGACGTGCTTGATAATGTGGTGAGGGTTTCGCTGGGAGAGGGATTAGGGTTTGGTGTGGGAGAGGTTGGGGGAGTTTATGCCTTGGCTCAGTGTTGGAAGACATTGCGAAGTGATGAATGTGGTATTTGCTTGAGGAAAGCAGCAAGGGATGTGAGAGGGTGCTTGCCTAAGAGGGAAGGAAGGGCATTGAATGCTGGTTGCTATTTGAGGTACTCAACTCGCAAGTTCTATAACGAAGCTGGTGAAGAAGAAAAGGGTCAAAAGGGTAAGTTTGTGCGTCTTGTCCAGGTTCATATGGCACTAGTTCGACTCACATTCCTTCAAAATCTTCATATTTCTTGGGTTCAGATTCTGGCCTCAGAAGATTACAGATCCTACTTTGTATATTGTATAAGTGGGTATATAATTTTCTTCTGAGTTAACCTTTTGATTTTTAGGGTCATTTAGGAGGGGAGCGATCATAGCGACAGTGTTATCTGCGGCTGCAGTTGTGATGCTGTTTCTCTCTGCATTTTATGTTGTCTTGTCAAGATTATCAAAGAGGAAGAAAGATAAAGGTAATATTTTAGGGAAGTATCTGTATGACAGCAATCGTATTCGTATCAGACTTAGATCAATATTTAATTTTATTTTCTGAGGCTGTGATCTTTTCATTGGTTACCCAGAAAGCAATTATCTTGGTCAGATTTCCATTTCCATAAACAAGTCGAGTTTGAATTTCAAATACGAAACTCTGGAGAAGGCCACGGATTATTTCAACTCTTCAAGAAAAATTGGGCAAGGAGGGGCTGGGTCTGTGTTCAAAGGGACTCTTGCAAACGGGAGAGTGGTGGCTGTCAAGAGATTAGTGTTCAATACCAGGCAATGGGTTGACGACTTCTTTAACGAAGTGAATTTGATTAGCGGAATTGGGCACAAGAATCTCGTCAAACTCCTGGGCTGTAGCATTGAAGGCCCCGAAAGCCTCCTTGTCTACGAGTACCTACCCAACAAGAGCTTGGATCAATTCATTTTTGGTAATTTTCTTCTTTCATTATATTTTTCCCAATCGAATCCCAGTTGAACTTTATAAACGAAAAGAATCATATAATTCCAGAAACGTGACATCGTCGTACTCTGCTTTGCAGAAAAGAGCAAAAGTCAGATTCTAAATTGGAAGCAGCGTTTAAATATAATAATTGGAATAGCAGAGGGGCTTGCGTATCTTCATGCAGGATCTAATCTAAGAATAATCCATAGAGACATCAAAAGCAGCAACATTCTTCTGGACGAGAATCTCACTCCTAAGATTGCAGACTTCGGCCTGGCCCGATGTTTTGCTGCCGACAAAACGCATCTTAGCACGGGCATCGCCGGAACACTGTGAGTCCGTCTAGTAAATACTCTTTCAGAGGATGATCTTAAACTGTGAAGAGACCATTCTAGGGTTTATACCATAACTGACTCTTCTTTTTATGATTATTAGAGGATACATGGCGCCTGAATATCTTATTCGAGGACAACTAACAGATAAAGCAGATGTGTATAGCTTTGGAGTACTTGTTCTGGAAATTCTATGCGGCCGAAGGAACAACGTCTTCAGAGAAGATTCTGGCTCCCTTTTACAAACAGTAAGATCTTTCTCCGCGGTTACTTGATTCTTACCTTTTGTTTTAACAATGTGAAAAAAAAAAAAAAAAACTCTGGATTTGGCCTCAGGTTTGGAAACTCTATCGATCAAATCGATTACATGAAGCTGTGGATCCATGCTTAGGAGATGATTTTGCAGCAGCAGAGCTGTCAAGGGTGCTTCACATAGGGCTACTATGCACACAAGCTTCGGCTTCCCTGAGGCCAACCATGGAAGAAGTTGTGGAGCTGTTAAGTAACTCAAATGTGGATGTTTCTGTACCAAATCAACCCCCATTTTTGAGTACTGGCACTGGGTTGCCAAACTCAGAGAGCTCCATTAGGTCTTACAGCACAAACAGTTTGTTTCAAATGCATTGAAGAACATTGGAATGTTCGAAGTATCATCCTCGGAGACCTTCAGCACTCGTGGCTCAGAGGGGCCATCAAGAATTGAGGACCCCATAAACCAAGCTTAATTCTTTAACATGGTGCGGCTTCAGGGTCCTGGAAGGTTTTTCACTCCGTAAATGAGCGCGCGCGATTAGTCGAGGTCAAATGTGATATGTTTGTCTTGGATCCAAAAAAGTATTCTTCTATTTCTAAATATAAGACTCATTTTATAATGTAAATTTAAGCAAAAGAGGATAATAAAAATTAATAGACAAATAGAGACAAGAATCTGAGTGAGACAATGTTCGAACAAGGACGATTCACTAACTGTCAAAAGTTAGAGCAAAATAGGGCAATTAACGCCATCTTTAAATTGTCACCATTGGCATAATCTTCGCCTGCGATTTTGTTAATTTATTTATTTCTTAGGCAGCAAATTTTTCTTTTGATTATTAATGTGTTGTAATTTTTTTATTTTTTTACTGTATGCCCGTAAATTGATTTTTTGCGTTATGTATATGTCAGGTACTTTGATACTGCAATCTCAGAACCAATTTTGTTATACTGGTCGAATGTTTGAACATTAGTGGTTGAGATCTTCTGAAAAAAAATCGTATACATAATTCTATGTAAACTAGTTTTTATGGAACAACCGAATTGTTAACTTAAAATTTCTCTAAAAATGGATCTAAAGTTAATGATTTAAAGGATTGATAAAAAATGAGATGGGGTTTGAATTTATTGTTTTCAGATATGATATCGACAATTAAAGAGTTTTCATAATCGAAACCTCGACCAAACAAGTTTTGGTATGCCATGAATTCAAAATTAAATTTAAAAATAAAGCAATGGCATTTTTTTTAATTGGTGACCTAACAGTCTAACACTATAATGTTCTGTCTGTTTACCATAAGTTTTGATTTTTTTTTAAAAAAAGTAAAATAATTTAGGTTTTTATTAGATTATAAAAACCAATATTCTAATTAAAAATTTTTTTTTAAAAAACCTATAATTTAAAATTTAAGAACTAAACTAAAATTAGAATGAATTTAAAAAATCAAAATTTGTATCAACTTTTATTTATTTATTTATATTCCACGTCTTGTGCATTTTGGCGACTCAGTACAGGGCACGCACCGGTCCCTGGGCGCCACCATCGTCTTTTAGCATTTATCAAGGGTGGCTCCCACGTGTCATAGAAGTGGGAGGAGGAAGAATCTGGGGGTTAAGATCAGCGTTGTATTGTTGGATATGTTCCAGTTGGGTAATGCCACGCCAACCTCCAAGCTGTTTACTCCTTTAATGATCTAAACCTCACTCCAACTACTTTGCCGACCCATAAGTTCCGTCTGAAAATGATTCTTTATTTTATTATTAATAATTAATGCTAACTCTGATGTTTAATATAAAATCTTGTTTGATTTTTATTTTGATTCTAAATATAAGATTCTAATCTATTTTATCTTTTATATTTATCTATTTTTTTAAAATAGTTCTTATAATAATAGTAATTTTAGTCAATACACTTGATTAGTAATGATATTTTAAGAAAGACAACACTTATTTATTACAAATAACTAACTTAAGCAATTTTTTTAAACTATTTAAATTAGTCAACTAATTTTTTTATATTAAGTACTGAAAATAGTACTAGATTATACTAGAACTTGTACTTTCTTGAGCGTCTAAAATAAGCCGTTATAGTTCAATACTGCATCTTCTTTAGGTCTATTAGTAAAGCATAATATAATTCTCAAAACTCTCAAATAGTAATCTCACGTACACACAAAATTAAAAAAAATCTATATTTATATTTTCATTACAAATTATGACGATAAGAAGTATGAAAATAATTTCATCAATTTTTACCCCCAAAACTAGTTTTATCTCATTTTATCTTGAATTTTATGGGGCAAAAGAAATTAAATACCCTCCAGGACAGGTCACGGACAAGGGACCAACCCGCACAAGATGGCGCCAATCGTCAAGTCCAACAGCTCAAATTCAAAATGTCTCTTACGTCTTACCTGTTCTCGTTTTCTTTTGTGCAGACCCATTTACCATGACATTGGAGATGACGAAGACAATCCTCCAACCGCTATCAGCGTTATAATACTGGATCGGTTTCTCTCCACTTCCTTCCCGTTCGCTTCCAGTTCACTACCTTCGACGACGTCGTTTTACACTAAAAATCTTAACCATCCATTTCCTTACTCCATCTCAGCTGTTCAGTGGGTTTAATGTTTAATATCACCAGCTTCCGTTTCTCTTCTATGAGCAGCGCGGGAAAGTCGAAGCTATTGGGGGGAAAGGTTTCGGCGCAGAGTTCTGGGAAGGAATGGATGGTGAATATTAAAAATTGGTGAGTAAACAATTTTTGCAAAATACCAACAGTTGATTTCAGTTTCTGCAACTCTTTCTTGAGCTCCATTACCTTGCATCTGACGCCATGGATCATGAAAGGAGCAGAGCATACTGGTGGAAAAATGAACCAATTTACATTATGTCTATTAATAAATTATTTCTGATTTCATTTATGTTTTTGTGAGGCAGCATGTATATATTCACGCACCAATGTTCTATGGATCATGAGGCAGCATGTGTATGTGGTCTTTATATATTCACGCATATTGTTTATTTCAACAGGGATTTCATTCACTCCTTGCAATGAGCTCCGGAGTGCAATCTCCGACGACGGCGCTGGCAGCTCTGGCGGCCATTGTCACGTTATCCCTCTCTCCTCTCTCGCTTTCGCTGTGTTTGCGTCTGAAGGTAAGAACAGCTGAATAAACCGTGGTCAAGGAAGAGAAACGGAAGCTGATGAACCCAAGCTGATGAACCCACTGAACGACTGAGATGGAGTGAGGAAATGGACGGTTAAGATTGTTAGTGTGAAACGACGTCGTCGAAGGTAGTGAACTGGAAGCGAACTGGAAGGAAGTGGAGAGAAACCGATCCCGATCCGTATAATATTTGGGTTGGCAAATCAACGCGGAATACATATAACAGAGGGTTCAGATTCTCCCTGAAATTTACTCACGCGTCATATTCACTACTCTCCCGCATGTGGAGCCGTCGATGATAACCAGTCTTATTGTTGCCATGTGATCCCACAACCAGTGCAGGACACCAAAATGAAATACACCATTTATGGTAAGAAGCTAGTGCGATCAGTCGAAGTCCAAGAGTGGCGCATTCTGAGCTGACATCCATAAGCCGCAAAAATAACGGAAAAATCAGAGAAAAGAAAATACGCTCCTGAACACAGGACTTGAACCTGCTTCCTTCATTCTGCCTGCGGTGTCCAAAAAACCGCACTGTCTTCTTGTTCCATTTAAACTTGACTTATCTGCTTCTGGTTCTATAGAAGAGCGCTGCTTCTTACTAGTACCATGTGCAAAGCTGCTTGCATCTGGCGGGCGCTTGTTGTCCTTTAACGCTGTCCTTACTCCGTCTTTCCCACTGAAACCTTCAAATTTGTTATGTTCCACCTCAGCTCCATATTGGAAACCAGATGCATGTTTGTCCATTTCAACCGATTCCATGTATGAAGTATGTATGTTCTCCTTGAGAACATTCGAGAGATTAGTATCCATTTCCGTATCAGAAGCAGCATTTAAGGAATCAAAATGGTCGTGTGTGAATAGTTCCTTTTTCTGGATAACTGACTCCATGCAATCCAAATTACTAATCAGTGGAAAATCCTTAGATTTTCTTCGTATATGGTCAAAAATTGTTTGGTCAGTTGACGTTTCGTACGTGCTTGTTTCAGGTTCCATGAGGAAAACACCTTCAACAACAAAATCATACGATAAAACCTTTAAAGCAAAAGATAATAATTAAATCACATAATAGTTAAATGTGCACCTGTATCCATTGCGTCATCGGTGGCATTGGAGCTTCCAACTGTGTAATGATCCTTTAAATCCAAAAACAGGTTACTAACATCGTCTGCTGCCTTTCTGAGCCGCACAGGAAAATTAACCTCGGCTTGGGGCGATATGCTGAGTCTTTCTGTCTCATCATCCAGAACAATTACTTCATGGGGGAGTCCATGCCTCTTCTCTCGGGCACGCTTTCTTGTCAGAAGGAGGGCCTCTGGTGATGGGAGGCGAATATTATCATATGCAGACAGGAGAGAGAAATTTTTGGCCTTCTCACGTATGTGGTCAAATACTGTTTTCTCATTGACGATTTTGCATTCATCCTCTTCAACTTCCGTCTCACACCCACCTTCTGGAAGTAATTAGCACTTGAAAATGGGAAGAATTTTCTTATTACACAAAACCAATAAAAAAATAATCTCTGAATTAAGTGGTACCTTGTCCTAACTCTTCATTTAGAAGGTTAAAATTCGGGCTGTAACAGAAGAGATAATTAGGAAAAAGAAATGGCCAAAAAGGAATTAAGAAAAGAAGGTATCCTTAAAGGAAGACGACCGACGTGGAATTTGTTTCATCCTTAGACATCAAATTGCATAGCTCTTCCATTGGCATTTGAGGGGCGGTCATGTTGTCATCTTCAATAACATGTAACTCTTCAGGTGAAGGAAAAGCAGGGAGCTTTCTCTTTCTTTGTAATTGCAAATTTGAATTGTTCTCTTTGATCAGGGGAAGATTTTGGTGGACATCAATACCAACTGCACAAAAAGAAAGAGAAAAAGGCCATAACTCCACAAACTAAAGAAAACACATTTGAGATTATTGATAATTTGGATATACGGTGGATACAACTTACTATATTCTTCATGTATAAAGTTAGCTTTGATTATCTGCTTCCCATGAGAGATTGGGACAAGTATTGTCGCACTATAAGGGCTGCAATATGAAATAAAATTCTCGGCCTCTAAATTTGCAGCAAAATAAAGTACAGGTATGACGTATGGGCCAGTTTCTATATTTTCAGTTGTATCATTATCTACTGAGCGAAATATGGTTAATGATTGTGACTTGCATGCCAAAAATATTTCATCCAAGGTAAACTCGCTGCCGCCTTTTTTTCGGTTGAAATAACTTGTCAAATTATTTTACCTACTATTCTGAAACACATTTCATGCAGGGTGATCAGTTGCTAGAATACCGAACTGGAAGCTCCAAATTTTGAAACATGAATAGTTTCTGCGGAAAGTTCCCTAAATAAAATTTTTCATACTCGCCTCTGAAAGCATCTCAGCCCGGGATGTAGTCAACACTACGAACGTGGGTTTTTTTTTTGTTTTTTTTTGGGGGGGGGGGTGCTGCTAAAGGAGAGTCGAAGATTCAGTTCATATACCTGGCGAATTGGTCCACCCTGCAGCAACAAGTTAGTGAGAATTCAAAATGTATCCAGATGAGAGAAACCAGTGGGCCCAAGCTAGTTTGGCAGTTTTACAGAGTCAATACCATCGGACAGGGTGTTTGAAAGAAACCATTTTATTTAGTGTAAATTATCTTATCAAAATATCTATGTGCATAGTCTAAAGTATCTAGCCGCAGAAAGTGACCCATACGTCATCACCTTATTTTTTCATGAAAGAGAATAATGTTGTCTTCCTCCACACCAATTATCTGTAAGAGAGAAAGTGTCAGAAAATTCACTAAACGGTTTTTGGATTTTTCAGAAAGAAAATTTCTGATTACACACCATATCAGCATAATGCCTTTTAAGTGACTGGAATGACTCTGACATTCTAGTCAGTGTTACCACTAGTTTGCACTTCCCTTGTTTCTGCATCTCAATTTCCTCAAGCTTCATATCAATTTTTGGGGGTAGCGATAATAGAGAATCCTTGATATGGTTCCCAAATGGATATTTTCGACCCGTCACTATCTCTATTCTTCTCGGATCAGCTTCAGCTAGTGCCTCAAATGATTTAATGCCCATTGAATGCAGTGCCTGGAAGGACATGAAAATAAGAAGCATTCAGTTAAAGGATAGTTAATAGGATTTGCAATCATATTTATTTTACCTTCGCCGTAACCATGCCAATTCCAGGTAATTGTTTCAACAAGTATGGACTGTCATCCCAAAGTCGCTGGTCAAGTGATTTGGCCAGAAGGGAAGAATTCACAGCTCCTTTGTAATTCTTTTTGTAAATAAAATAATCTTTCATGCATTTAGCAATTCTACATCCATTTGAGCATATAGAATTCATGTCCTGTGGCATCAAGTTTGCTTAGTCACTAAGATATGAGTTGATATGCTGCGCAAAATAGAGAGGTCACCATATTGCACCTGAATTAGGGATAGATCATGAACCGAGGGATCACCAGTTAAGCAGTCATTTGCCAATATGTAAATTTTTTCTTCTCTTGTTTGAATGCGCTTTTTCTTTTTCCCCTTATCTCCAAGGATATGAAACCGAAGCCGGCCATCTTTGTCAGCATTGATCTCATTCAAGATCTTCTTTTCATTGCGTCTAAGCTGTATCCCTTCAATTTCCAGTACAGAATTTTGCCAATATTCAGATTGATAAATTGTATTTTAGTATATCATAATATCAGATTATCACAACTATACTCGTACAAGAAATTTCCTCAGCAAGGCAAATAACACGAAGGGCATCTTCTAACGTGCAGTTTTCAGGGGTTCGCATTATCTGTTTCATAGTGTCAAATCTCAAATAATACTTCGTCATCAACCTTCCAGGCTCTAAAAGAAAGGAAAAGGGAACAAAATCAGAAATTAACAAGATTCTTAGTCTTATATAAATGTACAACAGATATAAGTCTTTATAGTTCGAAGATTCATACCTAATGGCCTCAAGAGGAAACCATCTTCATCAACCCAGACCATCTGATGCTGTGATAACTCATTAACTTTTTTAACACATATTTCTGGTGTAAATTAGTTTCAATAATTAAGCAAAATGCTTGTGTCAAAGAGAAAGATACACATAAAAAATCCACAGAGAAGAGCCAGGTGGTGACAATTGTACCCTGTACATGCTTTTCCAAACGATCAGCAGAAATTCCATTTTTAACCGCATATTTTTTTGGGTTCTGCTTGTGAAGCAAATACGATTATCAAATGGGAAAAACTTTAAGAAAAATCTAATAGAAATCCATGATCACATACCCTTCTCATTCTCACGTACAAGTACGAACATTTCATCCATTCAATTGCTTTTGTGATATCAGATACCGTCAGTTGAACAATTTCAGCAGTCAAATGCTCCGTCACACACGAGAACAATCTACGGTAAGCAAACATTAAACAACTAATCAGAACAAATGCTCAAGGATTACATAAGTATGCAACGGTCAAGAACACAATCCGTTCTGGGACTTAAAAGAGTCGTAGTCATACTGTGATTCCACCATCTCACAACCACTCAGGAGATTTTCATACAGGTGGACCTGTAACGTAATGGAAAATAAGAAGGCATATTTTGTAAGAATTAGGAATTCCATCTTCCAAATCAAGGAACAAAGAAACAGTAAAAGAACATTATGCAAGCTGACATCAAGCAATGCGGACAAGTGCGCGGATGCTCGTTCGCGCGTGTCTGTGTGCGCGGGTGTGAAAAGTTGGGGGGGTGGAGGAGGAGGAGGAAGCATCACCGTTTCTCGTCTTGTCATGATTATAACCATTCCTGTATCATCAAATGGTGGTCGGCCTGCCCTGCCGCACATCTGCACCATAAAAAGGTCACGTGATTTTTCCCTTTGAAGCTAAAGTGAAGAAACGGAAGAGGATACAAATATCTCGGACTAGTGTCATTCTTTTGGCTTGTGTGCCACTTTGATCTTGTCTATGAAATTTGTCCTACGGAAACCACTTCCTCATTTCAAGTAAACCATTTGCAAGATTGTACATAGGAAAAGTGAAATTATCGGAGGGCGTATCAAGAAGCATACCTGCAATATCGTAGAGCGGTCGTATTCCATGTAGAGACCTTTTTCTTTGTTGCTGTAAAGCATTGAAAATTTAATAAATTAATTGCGGAAGTTTTCTTGATGTGCCATGACGACATGCAGTAAAAGGAAAAAAGTTATTGTACAAGTGCTGTGTCGATTTTATAACCACTGTATGTGCTGGGAGATTGATTCCATGGGCAAGTGTATTTGTAGTGCAAAGTACTTGAATGTCACCCCTGAGGAAGAGGCCTTCTACAAGATTCCGATCCTTTAGGCAAAGCCCACCATTGTGAAAACCAACTATAAACAAAAGCCACTTTTATTCGTCTCATAAACACCAAGTAGACTAGCAACTCATATGCAGAATCATTGCCATCGCTTCGAAGAAAGCCTGTAGTTTTTACAAAACAAGACAAAGTTTATTTGCATACCACCATAATGGATATATGATTGCATCTGCTTGTCACTGCATGACAGAGAAGCTTCCCTCAGTCGATCCTGCTGTTCATTGCTCTTAATGAATGGATTTGAGTGACCAAAAGTCATGGCTATTTGAGAGAGTCGCTGAGCTGCTTCTTGTGCTCCTTTTCTTGTTGAACAAAATACAAGTGCAGATTTCCCTCTTGAGTATTGCATGAGAATATCTGAAATCAAGTATACATATGAAGTGATGAAATTCTCCGAATACAGATTTGTCAGGCGGAGAGAATAAGAAACCAAATGGTTGGCTCAAATCTCCCTGCTTACCAAAAATATAGTTTTGAAGGCGCTGCATGGTGACAAAAAGAATAACATCAGACATTATGATCAGCTTTGTTGGTCAGATCGCTTCTTTACCAGTAACAATTATTTTTTTGAAAAAAAATGAGACTGACCTTCTCAAATAGAAAGTCATTTTTTGCCGGGGCATAGCCTGCGGAAATGTATAGTGGTAGAATCACGAGTGATGATACCAAACATTTACACACGCACACACAACTGCCAGAATTATAACATACAAATATGAATACATATGTACCAAACAACAACAACAACAACAAGACAACTTGTTGCTGCGATCTCCTTTCCCTGAGAAGTGCTTAATCGCATAAATTACAAATGCTGTTTCAATTATAGAAACTTTCATGAGTTTTCTTAAAATTACATTAACGTTCCCCTTATTTTCAAAATTTACATACGTCTTGAAATAATAGGTTACTGTAGTTTAGTCTAACTTCAAATGTTTTAGATAAAACACCCTCCACTGGCTCTTTTGTGTAATTTTAACAAAGGGTAGTTGGATTAAAAAAAAATTGAACAAAAGAGGTTTTTTTTTTTTTTTTTTTTTTACAGCTGGAGGATTTAACCCCTTAACCTCTACCTACTTCCGACTACCCTTCACACCTGAGCTAGCCTAATATATTTTAAACAAAGACTATTTTAGCAAAAGAGTATATTTAAGAATAAAAGGGTGTATAAATATGCTTGATGTACTCATATAAACAGAAGGAACTGATGTCAAGACTTGTGGGTTTGTTTTGGAAACATACCAAACACCTTAGTTGTCAATTTTACAGGCCTCATTTCTTCTCCAAACCTGTGAGCATTCAAACGCTAACTAATATTTCTGAGTGTAACTTTAAGCACTGCAGCACATACTTATCCTATTGATGTGAAAGTTTAGAACTACCTTTTGATCCCCTGGACGGGAACCATAAGCCAATCGGCTGCATTAGCACAAATATGGCGTAAGGGTCTTCCCGTGTATTATGATGTGCATAACTCTTTTGAGAGAATTAACTAAAATAAAAATTACCAAGATCCTCGATATTTGGAATAGTGGCAGAGACAGCTAGGAAGCGGACTTGTGCAAGAGGATTTGATTTCATTTTAGGATTGCAAGCAACCATTTTTATTCTGCTAACGATGGCTTCCAGAGCAGCTCCTCGTGGATCATTCAACAAATGAACTTCATCAATAAGTAGTAGTGCAATGTCACTGAAAAAGCTCAAGCCGCCATCTTTTACACCATAACGTGATACTGCATCGAATTTCTATCCACAGGGGGAAAAAAAGGATATAGTTTAACCATCTCCATTAATAGCAATAAACCAACCCACTGCTTGTGCATTCGTGTTTGTGTATCTGGAGGTACCCCAGTCAAAAATGGTGCATAGGCAAGAAGAGAATCGCATAAGCTTTGAACCAATGAGAAAATGATTTATCTCACAAAAAAGTCATCCCCGCGAAGGTTAACTCTTTATTTAAACATTCAAATCTCTTAGAAGGTTAATTTAAAGTAGTTCATTGGTACTTTCTTCCGATCGTGTTGAGAATAGGTGCCTTTAACTTCATAACTCAAGATGATATTCTTTTGATATGACATGGAAAAAGTGAGTCAAAGATGAAGTTTCTTGTACGATTATTTTCACATAGCTTGCGTTTGCATACTGACCTCGGGAGTTGTCAGAATAATATCCGCCTCTTGTATGTTCCTTAAATTGTAAGATTCATTGTCACCGGTCAGCTCCAGGCACTTGATTCCCAAGTGCCCAAGCTTTTGATTCCAATCCCGAAGCTTCTCTTGTACTAAAGCCTTAGAAGGGGCTATATAGATCTGGACACCATGTTTGAAAATCATAATAGCAGTAGTTAGCTACTAATACTACACGTAGATCAACATATTCGTCAAGGAAATATTTATTTGATCTAAAAAGTTGACTCAAGGAGAATCAAAACAAATCTCTGTAGTTTCTGAGCGTGGAGTTAAAATGTACACTTTTTAAAAGGAGTGATGAGAGAAATGTAGGGCAGCTGGTGCCACTGGATAAAGGACTTACTGTTTTGAGAGTTCCATTTACATGTATAAGTCTCTCCTCGGAAGAAATGGACCTAGAGAGAAGCCTCAAAATGCAAAGCTCAAAGAGTACCGTTTTACCACTTCCAGTTGGAGCAGAAATTACCATATTTATATCGGAGTGGAAACAGATAGGAAAGCATTCACTCTGAAGCGAATTAAAATACCTGCACGTACAAACTCATCGGCTGATTAAGAAAGCTAATCATTTAAAAGCATTTATGTATAGATGCAGATTATTTTCTGCGCGTACAACATTAGTCATTAGAGGTTTTATGTTGTACATGCCAATTTAAAATTGTACGTTATATCAGAGATAAGTGATGAAAGATAATCCTCCTTGTCGAAAAACTAGATGTGATAGATGAATAAAAAAGTCGATAGAAACTTATGCTCAATGTAACTTTAAGAATAGTTAACTTCGTTCCATGTTTTAACTTGATAGATGGTCCCAAGGAAAATATAGTACCTGAAACTAAAAGTTGAGCGAAAAGGTACGGGTAAATCTGACACAGACTTCAATGAATATGTATCCATAGTCAGAACTACACAAGCAAAAATTAACGAATACATCAATCCTCGAGTACCGACTTCATCGTGACTGAGGTCACCTGATCAAATCTTAGATAAAAAGAATTAACAAATATATCAATTCTCGAGCACCAACTTCATCGTGACTGAGGTCACCTGATCAAATCTTAGATAAAAAGAAACTTCACAACAGAACATTATCTCATCACATGCAGAGGAATGAAACTGTCTCCAGTCATGGTCATTGCAGATAAGAAGCGGTGATGACTCTAGTATTTTGACCAAATAATGAGGATGAGACATTGTAGACGAAAGTTAAAAAACAGAGAGAGGAAGAGGAGGAAGCCAGATCAATTATGAAACTATAGAATCAGGTCATCGACAAAATCCAAGAAGCTCCACGGTAAAGCAAGGGAGATTAATCAAACAGTTTCAAGGCCAAATTAAAATGAAAATTCAAAAGAAAGCAAGAAACGGTGCGACGGCGTCCGACACGGTTGAAAACCACGCAGGGATTCAAAGCCAGATTGTACAAATCAATCTTACCGGATTTTAGTCGAAGACAAAGCCCAAGGGTTCGGACCTTCCGGAGAACAACCACGCAGGGCTGACAATGGTGGAGGGCGTCGAACGGCGAGCTTGGCCAGGCGTGGAATGCTCGTTCGTCGACGACAGAAAATGTGCGGGAAATCCTTCTTCCACTGTGCTGTGCTGATTTCAGTTTTATACCGTTATACGACCCCCCTTTGGTCATTAAAACAGGGCGGGCAATCCTTCTACCACTGCGCTGTACTGATCAGGCCATCAAACTTGCTGTATATTTTGTTTTTTCAAATTTTAAATTATAAGTTTTGGTTTTTTAAATTTTTTTCTATTTAAAATAATAGTCTTTATAATCTAATAAAAATTTGAACCATTTATACTTTTTGAATGACCAAAACCTATTATTTGAAATTTGAGAGATCACAATCAAAATGAGAATAATTTGAAGAATCAAAGATTATATTAACCTAAAAACATATGATAATACTTGCAATTGTAAATGTTATAATGTAGGTTATGATTAAAAAAATATAATATATATATATATATACTTGGCAAAAATATATAAGGTCCCAACCATAGTAAGTGAGATGCTATACTACTCAACTCCAACATAATTACTTGAGTATAGTTGGTCCTTTTAGGTACTTAAATATTTTCTAACTATTCCGATCTATTTACAGTTATTGCTTCTATGAAAGAGTGACGGTTGAATGAGGCGTTATTTTTTTTTAATAGAAACGACTTCTTAAAATATTTATATTTAATTAGAGGTTGTGGATGCTCTACTTTGAAAGAGATATCTATATAGTATTACCTCCAATCCTAATTATAAGAGCTAGTTAATAATTTGAGGAGATTAAAGAAATAAATTAAGTTAGTTATTTGTAATAAATAAGTTTGTCTTTTCCAAAATATCTTGTTAACTAAATTTATTGGCTAGAACTACTATTATTAGAGGGATTATCCTAAGAAAAATGCATACATATGAGAGACAAAATAAATTGAGATCTTATAATTAGAATTAAAATAAAAATTGAACAAAATTTTATATTAAAAATCGGAAGTAGTATATACGCACATGATACTGCATAATAGTGGATCATACTCGTCTTCTTATTATTATAATTATAAATTATAAATAACTAATTCATGAATAATTAATAATTAATTAAAATTAGTTAAAAGTAATAAATAAATTAGAAATACAGTTTTGCTTTTAAACATACTCTTATAATAAATAAAAAATAAAAAAAGAATATATGAAAAAAATATGATAAGAGAGTATGACAAAGAAAAGAGAATAAATAATTAATAATAAAATTAGAGAAAATGTATTAAATATCTAGACAAATTTCAAATTGAAATTTATAAAATATAGACTACACTCTCTCCAAATTTAAAACTTATAAACAACACTGATGGTTAAGTATGCATGCTCACTTTTCATCCCTCTATTTCGCTTCCAATTTAATTTCAATAGTAAAATATAACTTGTGTTTGAGTTTTTAAAATGCGAACCAAAAAAGTCTCACAAATGTTGATTTTTTTTAATCTCAGATTTTTTTGACATTTATACAAAGGAGCAATAATTATCGTCCATTAGCACACGTTTATTTAATTAGATTTGATGCTGTAAATCTATACCTATGAATACGGCGTATTTTATCTGTACTGGGACTATAGAAATACAACAGAACCTCATTCTATGCTTCCTATAGTGATCCAAAAAGAATGAGCAAGAATGTAACTTGAAACTAAATGACTGGTAACAAAATTTACTTGGCTAATATTACTATAATTTTTCCTTTTTTAAGTTTACTTTTATTTTGATTTTGATCTATCAAATTGCAAATAACATGTTTTGATTCTTCAATAAGCAAAATAATCTAAATTTTCATTACCTTATAACTATAAAGACTAATTTTTTAAATGAAAAAAATCCAGAAATCAAAACTTATGATTTAAAATTTAAAGAATCAAAGTGAAAATAAGAATAAATTCAAAAGATGAAAATTGTATTAATATTTTCATATTAAACATATCAGACTTGGCCACGTCGCCCTCTCATAACAACCCGCTGCTTTGAGTCCCAGCTTTCCTCGAACAGACCCTTCTCCATCGTCCCCACGATCCCTTTCCTTCTCGCTCCTGGTTTCCTGCCTGCAGTAATTATTAAATGGTTTTGAATTTTTTTTCCTCCCTATAATCGTCTCGCTGCTAATGACTAAATTCCTCCAGGAAAATTTTCAATAAAAAGGGGAAAAGAAAAAGGAAAGAAAACGATCAAACAAGCCAAAAACACCATACGGAGGTCAAACAAAAACAATTAGGTCTGCATTTTTAAAATAAGAAATATTTAGATATTATATTAAATATAATACTTAATCTAATTTGTCTTTAATATTTATTCATTTTGCTTCTAAATAATAGCTATGGCAATTGCATACATTAAAAATTTTTTATGAAAAAATAATTTCGGCACGTGATTGATAACGATAATAGAGAAAATAATATCTATTCATTATAAATAACTAATTTAATTTATTTTTTAAATATTTATAAATTAATTATCTATTTTTATATTAAAAAAAGGATTTTTTTTTTTTTGTTTTTGATATCGCAGGAGGTAAGAAGAAGCTGACTAGTCCACTGGGGGAGACTGCGGAAATTAAACGCAGTCACGGTCTCCTCCGAACCCGTAAGGGCCTGAGTCCATTGTAGAAGCAGCCCAAGAAATTTCTGGGGTGCCTAATCCCTATGGTTGTAGTCAGTAAAGACTCTAAACAATCTCCGAAGAAGAAAATTTTCCCTGGCAGATGGAGGAGGCCTCAGCTTCATCGCTCTGCAATGACGTTCCAAATCTTTTATCATTTTTCATCGATACTTTCGTTGACTTCTCAGTCAGCGGCCTCTTCCTCTTACCCCCGCCGTCGCCGCCGGTAGAAAATCCTAACTTCGCTTCCGTGAGTGAGCCTTCTTCCCCTCTTTCACGCTTTGTCCCTGCCTTGCAGACCCGCCTACCCTCACCAGACCGTCTAATTGCCATTGGCGATCTCCATGGCGATCTTGAGAAATCCAAACAGGCTTTCCGACTTGCCAAGCTTATAGATGAGTCCGATCGTTGGATTGGAGGGTCCACCACCGTGGTCCAGGTCGGGGATGTGCTCGACCGGGGAGGCGAAGAGCTCAAGATCCTCTACTTGCTCGAGAAATTAAAGCGCCAGGCAGCGAGAAGTGGTGGCACCATCATCACCATGAACGGGAACCACGAGATTATGAACGTGGAGGGCGATTTCAGGTACGTCACCCGGCCTGCTTTGGATGAATTTAAGGTGTGGGCGGATTGGTTTTGTTTAGGGAACAAGATGAAGAGTCTTTGTCGAGGGTTGGAGAAGCCCAAAGATCCTTTTGAAGGGATTCCCTCTGCTTTTCGCGGTGTGAAGGAAGAGTTCTTCGACGGTTTTAAAGCCAGGATTGCTGCATTGCGGCCTAACGGTCCAATTTCGAGCCGATTTTTGTCACAGAATGTGACTGTATTGGTTGTTGGAGATTCGATTTTCGTTCATGGGGGCTTATTGCCCCAACATGTTACTCATGGATTGGAGCGGATAAACGAAGAGGTGAGGGATTGGATTAACGGGTTGTCAGGGAGACGCTCACCTGCTTATTGCCGGGGGAGGGAAGGTTTGGTTTGGTCGAGGAAATTTTCAAATGAATCGGCACAAAATTGCGATTGTTCCGCTCTTGAGCATGTTCTTTCCACCATTCCCGGTGCGAAGAGGATGATCATGGGCCACACAATCCAAGATGTTGGAATTAATGGTGTTTGTGATAACCGAGCTATTCGGATTGATGTGGGCATGTCAAAGGGTTGTATAAATGGTTTGCCTGAAGTGTTGGAGATAGAAGGGAAAAGGTCAGGATTGCGGATATTGACATCAAATCCTTTGCATCAGAACAACAATTCTTCTAGCGTTGGTATGGAGAAAGATGAAGGTCTTGGGTTGTTGGTTCCAGAAAATCAACCAAAGCAAGTGGAAGTTAAGGCTTAATTAGCATATAATTTTAATTGATTTTTCTCAGCTTTGGGCTTTTCCTTAGGTGGCAGTCCATGGCTTGAAGATGGGTTGCAGATTTCAAAATTTATCATATCTGCAGTCCAAAGGCTTCGGGAAAAATGGGAAATATCAAGGAAGGAGGAGAAATAGCATAACACGAATTTAGTACGTGTGCCTGCAATGATAACTTAGAGACCTCCCAAATAATACTGCATTGCTACCTCAGGAGTTTTACTCTGAAGGTGTTCTTTGCTTCCATGCTTCAATCCCGTTGAACATTGTTTCAGTGGATAAAGGCTTATGGCTATTGGTGTATAATTTTTTGTATCAATAAGGTGACGGATTAGATTTCCTGTCAACTCTGTCATAGTTAGTAGAAAGAATTAGTTGTTTCTGAAGATAGAGCATGCAGATTTAGTTTCAGTTTTTCCCCCAGTATTGATCTTCTAATTTATCATGGTTTGACCTGATGTCACAACAGTGATTTCAAGCATTAACCTTCTTTTGAAGACAAGTTATACAGCAAATAAATGTAAATGGTTATAGTCCATGCAATCCTGATCACATGATATGAGCATTATTGATGTTGCATATCTGAAAAGCTTCATTGGCTTCATTGACAGTGGCATTTGAACAAAAAAATGTCATCCATCAAATAATGGATGTACTTCCAAAAAGCATGGTAATTCCGTATGGAAAGGATCAACTCTCCTAATTCATGACGTGTTGTGACAAAGAATGCTTGATAGGGTTAACATATATTCTCAAAATTACAAGATTTTGAAACTCGTAAAACAAAATCTAGGCACCTCTTCCTTCAGTTTAATTGTTGGAGTCTAGACAATTTTAGATTATGTCGATTGTGTACACGAATAATTTTGATGACTGATGTTTTTAGGTAATTTTCCATGAATGTAGATTCATTAGACTAGTTTCATTTTGGGGAGAAAAAGATACGAATTTTTAAGGTTCCTACAAGTGGATCCAATTCAAAGACCTTTTTTTTTTTGGCCAAAAATTCAAAGATTTGAATGACTCGAAGGGGAAACTAATTAAATACTACTTAGATATGTTAAGATCAGACTATTCACACTTTTTAAAAATTAAAAATATTAGTTAGAATTTAGAAAATAAAATAAATATGTTTTATTTTGAAGAAATTTGTAATTTCGAAGTCTGTGAATAAATATGTTAAATTTATATTCATCAATTATAATGGTTTCATAAGTCTCCTCGACTACCCCCCTTTCCCACGGAAAAACAGAAAAATACAAAGGCCTCTGAAATCTCAATCACTTGACAGCTTGCTTAATTTTCACCTCGTCTTGTAAGGTAGTGACAGTGGCTATTTAATATTTATCTTAGTGGTGAAGAAATTAATGTGAAATATTGACTTCATATGTCTGTACTAGGAAATCGACCCCTTCTTCGTGAGGATATGAGTTCTGTGGAGGCAAATTTTTAGCTTTTGAGGGAAGAAAATATATTAAGTTTAGAACGTACGAATGCGGTAGGAGGAGGTCTTTTCATCTCCATACGTTGAAGTCGACACATGCGATATTTTATATGGAGAAATAAAAACGAAAGGGTTTTGTTCTGGGAAATTAGAACACAAAATATTCTACGTAAAATTCAACTTGCCTATTTTACCCCTCTCGATATTTATTGCTCGTTCAGCAATACCCAAGAAATGCCGTTAATCAATAGTTAGACATGACCCCATGTTGGTCATTGGCAGAGCAATATATGCAAACTTCTATTCTAATTTATTTACTGTAAGAAGTTAACGTTTGCCATATGGTAATAATTCATCTTCACTATGATAATACAGATATTTAAATTGATTTCGATTTTCAATTATTACGTAGAGTAATTTTGTTTAGCGTGATTTTAATAAGAGAAGACCAAGTGTACATACTCTTACTTTCTGAAAAAAATTCATCATGGGTGATTTTTTTTAAAAAATTATGCAACATATTAATTTTGATCGCAAAAAAGTTAGAAATGCAAAATATATAATTTTTAAAAAAAATTTAAAAAAAGAGCTGGAGATATCATTGGCCAAGCCCCTGTAATTAAAAAAAATTAAATATGAAGAAGGCAGCACGAGCCATTAGCACATACCACCTATACCGGTTGCCGCCGGATGCAACGAAGCAAAATTCAAAACGCCTCAAATCCCGTCCAGTTATAAGAAATCCAGCTTTCCAGTATTCCATATACTGCCACCCCTCAATTTTCATCTTTCACTCTCACTGGCACTCCATAGTTCGCCGCCATGCAACCTCACTTCTCCCCTACACCTGTGGATGCCCATGACAGAGCCACCGTGTTCCGCCCACTCTCGTTCGCCCCACCTCACATGCTTGCCTTCCATCTTGCATGGCTCAACCTCTTCTCTTGCTTCTTCTCGACCTTCTCCATCCCTCCCCTCCTCCCCGTCATCCGCCACGACCTCCAACTCACCCCCACTGACATCGGCAACGCCGGCATCGCCTCCTTCGTCGGCTCCATTTTCTCCCGCCTCCTCATGGGCCCCACCTGCGACCTCATTGGCCCCCGCATAGCCTCCGGCACTCTCTCCCTCATCACAGCACCTGTCATCCTCGCAACCGCTTTCGTGTCCACACCTCAATCATTCATCATCATTCGCTTCCTTGTGGGGTTTTCTCTCGCCAACTTTGTGTCCAGCCAGTTCTGGATGAGCTCCATGTTCTCCCCCTCCATAGTAGGCCTAGCAAACGGAGTCGCCGCCGGGTGGGCCAACGTGGGTTCGGGTGTGACCCAACTGGTTATGCCTCTCGTATACTCTCTCATCATCAACTTCAACGTACCGTCTTCCATTGCTTGGAGGCTTGCGTTTGTTGTTCCCGCCATTTTCCAAGCAATCACGGCAATACTGGTCTTGGCTTTCGGGCAAGACCTGCCTTCAGGGAGATACGTGCGTACCCAGACCCAGAAGGCTAAAGGAGAGAACGTACTCAAAATATTATTTGACGGCTTGTCTAATTACAGGGGGTGGGTTCTGGCTCTGCTTTATGGGTTCTCTTTCGGGGTGGAACTAACAACGGACAACATAATAGCTCAGTACTTCTATGATAGGTTTAACGTGAATATCGAAGTCGCCGGGAGTATTGCGGCGAGTTTTGGGATGGCGAATTTGTTCTCTCGACCAATGGGAGGAGTGATTTCTGATGGGATGGGAAGGAAGTATGGCATGAGAGGCAGATTGTGGGGCCTGTGGGTCGTCCAAACGGCAGCCGGACTTCTGTGTGTTTTACTTGGACGCCTCAGCTCTCTCTGGAGTTCTATCCTTGTCATGTGCGCTTTCTCCGTTTTTGTTCAAGCCGCTTCTGGCCTCATATTTGGTGTCGTCCCTTTCGTTTCCACGAGGTTAGCTCATTATCTCACTATTCCTATTTGACCTTCCTGACAAAATCCCAAAAATTTTCGGAAAAGATAAACAAATAACTTTTATAACTCGTTATTCAACTGAGTCAGTGAAATCCCTTCAAATAGGGGCTTCAATGAGTATGGGACTTTCGTACTTAAATGGAAGAAGGAACACAATTACCTATTGACGATACTAAACAAAAAGAGAAGATGCTCACGGCTTTTCATTTAATAAAAAAATAAAAAAAATAAAAAATTTATCCGTCATATTCTGCAGATCGCTTGGAGTAATTTCAGGGATGACGGGAAGCGGAGGAACTATTGGGGCCGTGGTGACTCAAACGCTGTTGTTTTCAGGGGCCCACTTCTCCAAGCAAACAAGCATATCTCTGATGGGCATTATGATGGTATTGTGCACTCTTCCAGTGACGCTTTTGTATTTCCCTCAATGGGGAGGTATGTTCTGTGGCCCTTCATTAGTTCCCGATTCACCTGAAGAAAGTTGTTGCCTGCTTGATTAGGACGATTCCAATGGGTTCCCGGTGCTCATGCCCATTAGATGCAATTCTGCATAAAGCTGGAGACCGAGAATATGCAATCAGTTTTATATTTCTAGTGGCATAATCTAATAAAATCCATGCAAAAAGCATTCATTTGTACAGTGATAACGAAGCATTTTATTATACAAACTGCGCAAAATTATGATACGAGATTGCCAAAGAGATATTTCATAAAATTATTCAAAGGATTAATTCCACTCGTGGCATCAGTTGCAGAGATATATCAAACATGCAATGAAAAGTAAGATAAAAAGGAAAAAAATACAAAAGGGTCATCGACAAACATTTGCTGCTTTCACAGGTAAAAGGATATTCGGAAGCATGCTGACCGAAGACACTGCAAATTTTAGTTGCTTCTTTTACATGACTGAATGCAAATTCAGATTGCCAATTACCGAATAAAGTTTTATTTTCAAAAGGATGGATACAGCTGTGAAATAATTCTCAGATCTTATTTAATTTTTCCTTCTCTAATATCAGCGTTTGATAACTTGAGGGAGAACCTTAAATCTATCAGAAGCCAGAGAAACGGCTACTTCAGGAAATAACTGCAAGCATCGTGCTTCACGCTTCCTAAGAAAACCTATACTTATTTAATTTTAACATAAAATGAGGGATGCTAAATACTACAAAAAGGATTGAGCAGTTAGTAAAAAGAAATGCAAGCTGTACGGAAAATGATGATTTCTCGGATCAGTAGATTGCATGGGAAGGGAGATTAGAGGACATTTTCAGGGCAACAAGTTCAACAGGTCATCTTCACAATCCAGAAGCCAAAATAAAAAAGCTCATCAATGTTAAGCAAAAGGACCAATAAATTTAACTTGGCCGGCTACCTTGTTAAGTCGCTTTCACTAAGATGCTACCAAGTCTATCCCTAACTAAAGAAAACGCCTCCTGAGGCATTATATGCGGCAAAATCCACCAGTTACCAAGAACTCCGACCAAAGTGAAATTCTGATTCCTGACTTCAATATTGGCCAGACAGAGAAGCTTATAGTCCTGAACTTCAACTTTACTGGCGTATAGTGACTGCAATGTAAAGAATCACCAGACATCAAATTAACAAACAGACCGTTCAAATACTTTAAGATGAGTGGAATTCAGAGGGGGGAAAAAGAAAAAAGGAAGGAGATTGTATGATCTAAGTTATCCTCATATTTTACTTTGATATACAATATAAACAATACACATTCAAAATGTGATTTATTAACTAAACCAATCACATCGATATACAGATTAGGAAATAGGATTGTATTTTATGACAACACAAAAATCAAAGAGGGAATATATTCCAGATATCATGCAACAGTAAATGTAAAAATATAACAGGTAGAACACTGGCAATTTGTCTGATAATTATGCATCACAGATGCATATATTGGCAAATTGACTTTAGCAAACCACACATAGCCTATTGCCACATTGGTAAATATTAGCTACTCTAAGGACATCAACAAAGGCATAAGTGGGAATGAGTGGCTGAGTTAGAGCAGTACAAAGACACATAATAAGCACAATTAATACTATTATTCCATGTGGAAAGCTATAGTTAGCTGGATAAGCTGCCTACATAAAATATCCTATAATTTGCATTCATAAGTATCAGGACAAAACCAGCAGTGGTTTCTAAAATAAAAACATAATGAAGTGCTAAAAGTTGTGTCAGATGTGATAACAGAGACTGTTAATTTCATGGAGTCCCACACAAGGTAGCCATAATTAGTCCCAGTGGTAACTTTAGTGGCAGAGGTTTTCTCCCTTACAGGCTAATTTTTAAGAGTGAGTTCCCCATTCTTGTTTAGGTCTCCATCAATTGGAAAAGTACCAGAAAAATTACTTGAGGTCACTTGATACGAGACCCCATCATAACATTAACTCTGAAGAGTTGACATGACACGTGGCTGCACCTTGCGATGGTCACTCTATCCACCTAGTCACACTCTCAGTAAGCTGGTTTTTCGGGGTGGATTCCCCATGTTTACTTAGATTTTTGTCCAAATTACAATGTGATGTTACAAATGGAAATGTTTAAATACACAAAACATGGCTGCTCACCTTTGATTTATGCAATGATGGTTCTTCACGCTTACATTGTTGACAAAGCTGCAATAAGAGCAATTTGTCATGAAATATAATCAAGCAATATCATATAGGCACTGTTCAAACTGAACACTTATTCAAAACGCAGAAAAAAATATAGGTTAAGCATGGGAAGAGAAATTTTTTTTAAAACATCTTGCCATATAAAAATCAAAATTCAAGGATGTCCATTAATTCTGGATAAAAATGATTTATTTGGTTTTAAAAAAAAATACTTGTTATTGAAACAAGATCAAACGTGAGAATGTCATTTCTTATTACTCTTTCCCTTCTTTCTGGTAGAGTATCTAGGGGGGGGGGGATGGAACTAAGGATTCTTGCACAATGCATTTTTGGGCCCAATGTACCATAACGAACCCCGTCCAGTAGAGTGACCTTGAGGCTAGAAGCCAAAAAAGACAAAAAAAAAAAAAAAAAAAAAGAAAAATTATACAGCAAAGAGTTCCTAAAGAGGTTAACGAGGCAATTTGAAGAATGACTTCAGACCTGATCAACGAAAATATAAACAGAGTAGGGATTGGGCTTTGTGCTGAGGAGGAATAAAGTAACTTTAATGAGTAGAAGCAAGATTGGATCATCCAAGTTTGTCAGCACGGTAAGAAAGAGAAAGACAGGAAGCCAGAATCTCCGAGCAAACGTCCACAGATGGTGCTGATGTTCTTCCTCCTTTGAAAGGTCCAGTGAGTCTTCATAAGGGTCATCCACTAAAGCATCCTGAGCTACTTGTCAGAAAAAAGGGTACTGAAAGTCATTAAGGGTAAGCTTCAAACAAAAGATGGAAAAGAATGGAGATACTTATAGGATTTGAAAAAAAAAAAAAAAAGAAGAGTCAGTCATAACACCCAGATATTTATCTCACCATCCATAGCATAAGCTATAACTGACCCATATGAAATTGACACACCTAAAATGATTCCGCTGCTGAACTTACTTCCTGAAATGTTTACCAAAAAGCCCAAATGACAGAGAAAAAAAGGATCATGATTAGCAAAAGTTTAATGCATATTTAAATTTCAAGAAGAATAAGTCTCGTTGTGGTATTACTTCAAACAAAAGAATGTCGATTTCCAAGCATAGTCGGAACTATGGTACATAGATAATAAGTAAAGAAGGTTAATTATGAATGCATCATATTAGCACGTGTTAGCTTAAAGCAGAGACTGCTTTGTAGCATGGATAACTACTGACGACTGAAAGCATATTTAAAAAGGCTAATAAAGCAACAGCATCTCCAACTGATGGATAGAAGCTATCTGGGCCATGATACGATGATCAAACTAAAAATAAATAGTAATCTTCCCACAGTCTTCTTGCGTTTAGGTGTCGCCCCCTCCCTTCAAAATTCCCATGTAAGCGGCCTGGTCAAATTGTGTTCTAGCAATTATCGTCAATGGAATAGCTCTTAAAAGTTAAAACTTCTCTATGCTACATTGTCAATCCACTATTGTCTCCTCGTCTTCCATCTTAATTAGAGCTTTTTAGTTCTCGTAGTTTGTCTAAAGGCAAAGAGGAAAAAAATGGACACAAATCATTTAAAGTCGACACTCAATTTACATTGGGATATATATATTTAAAATAGTATCCTAAACTGAATATTACGAGTTGAAGTTTGACCCTCTAAATTCTCGTCAGAAGACTTTGAAAGCTTCAAAATCGAAATATATAACCACAGACAACCGAGTTCATAAAGCAATTGATGGTGGAAGCAAGAAAAACAAGGGGAAATTTTATATGAAAAAAAGAAACAAAACAAAATCAAGCAAAAATAACAAAACACGAGTACTCACCACAAAAATAGATATTTCTTAGATACTTTCTAGTTGTATTTACTTCGGATTTGAACAAGGAGGCACGTCCGCAAACTGAGGGTTCTATGCTCTTCAGAAATGATTTTACGAAATCGAATTTGCCATAATCTGAAGCAATGGAAGCCCAAAAGTAAAACAACAATAGAGAAACGATTAGAACAAGACGGAACATAATTAGTGAAATATAAGCCAAGAAGAAGAACCTACTGAACCGCTTCAGGTGAGAAAATGATGAGCTGTGAGACGAGATTAAAGTAAAAGAGTGCTTGATTGGATGAAGGAATTTGGTGGAGTAGGCCATGCCTTTGCACAGTACTATCATCGCCCCTCAGTAGCCAGTCCCCAGCTCCAATAGTTCGCTCATATTACAGTTCCACGCAGCGCAGCGGGCCCTGCTCCCGACTCACGAGTCGTTTTGTTGCTCACATCCCAAAACGCGGTTGTTTTTTTCGACAAACTCGTGCGATTGTTTTCCAGTGTGCTCGTCCTCGACTTCCCACAGACGTATATGTCGTTTAATGATTTGATCAGCGTCAACAAATTACGGGCATAAGTTCACCCCAAAAAAATTACGGATATAAATTAATGATTACAATTTTTCAGATTAGCATTAGCATTTATCATCTGCGGGCAAAAAAATCGAGATATGTAATTTTTCGTAACACATTTCTATTACGTCGGAAAGGGAAAGCGGAGGAGAGGAGGGGAGAAAAAATAATAATAGATGGATGGAATATTTTAAATTACTTTCTCTTATATTTTAATGTAAAATATATATTATATAGTTATGAGTTTTTAATATATATTTATTAATTATCAACTGTGATCATT
The DNA here is from genome assembly GCF_004799145.2 of Neltuma alba. Taxonomy (NCBI): domain Eukaryota; kingdom Viridiplantae; phylum Streptophyta; class Magnoliopsida; order Fabales; family Fabaceae; genus Neltuma; species Neltuma alba. The sequence continues at coordinate 57,149 of NW_021637076.1, forward strand.
GTGTAATTATTTGCAACATGTATAAATATATTTCTAAATATTTATAGATAAACTAATTATTTGATATCGTGATCAACATATAAACTCTCTACCTGCATCATGCTCATAAAACTATGTCTCCAGAAATGCTTTTATTGAACTGCCCAGTTAAGCTTCTAATCCAAGTCAATGCTCACTTAAGCATGAGGTTTTAACTAGAAACAGTGCATGAACATATTGCCCATGCAAATTTCCAATTGAAACTTTAAGAATATTCTTCGATTCCATTTCAAAACACAGATGTTGCAATTCCAGTTTCTAGATACTCAATAATGGCCACTATAAATCTTACCATTTTCACATTTCCACTTGAGCATTGTATAAATGAATTTCAGAATAGAAATTTGAAGATGTTCAAGTTCTGATTGGAAAAGGATTGTCCATAGCCATACCATAGTTGATGATAAACCAGGAAGCCATGTCAAAGTAACCCATGATCTTTCTGTACAGACAACATCAGCTTTAAGAGTTCAAATAAGAACTCATTACTACCACCATGACACCGATCGAACACAGATGCCAAGAAATTCAACAGCATTTCGTTGAGCCACAGTGAACAGCTGATAATGCAGATTCAAATGAATAAAGGAACAGGAAATATAGTAAAAATTCAATAATGGTCTTACAAATTCACAAAAATTGATCATTCCCAATCTATTATTCTGCAACATAAACAGAGAGGCTCGCCGCAGGAGTTCGGGTTGAACTTCCACCAGGCTAGCGCCTCAGCAATTAATAACATGAGCCCAAACTGACTCCCAATTTGCTAGTTCTTGTGCTTGGAGATCAACGCGCATGAAACTGAATTTCAAATCGGAGGCTAAGTAAGAAAATATAGAAAGGTGAGTAATTGAACCCTCACAAGGCATTGTTCTTCTGCAAACCAGCTGTATTCGGGTCGGTTTCTGGATTGAAGTTCGAGCAATCGTCGCGAGTGAAAGACACCGTCTACACAGTACCAAAAGTACGGGAATGGAAAGGAGGCAAAGGCTAGAGCTTCTCGTTTGTTAATTCCAGTATATATGTACACATATACACACCATGCGAGAGTACTGTAAATTTAAGCGTAACAGCTGTTAATTAATTTCCTGTAATATAAGTTGAATTTTATTACTGGAATATAGCTGTTAATTTGCTGTAAAAAATGTAACAGCTGTTGAATTAATAGTCTATTTGGTTATATTTTCACGTTGGCTAAAAAAAACAAAATGGTTATATTTTCACTAGGAAAAAAAGTAGTCTATTTGCTTCAAGCCTTCAACAGAACGAATTTTAGTGGAAGGCAGACAGTGAGAGGGGAGAAAAAATAATAACAGATGGACAAAAATATTTTTATTTGATTTTAAATTATTTTCTCTTATTTTTCAATGTTTAATATATATTACATTATATAATTTAGTAACGTATCAACGTTTAAATATGATGATTATGTAATTATTTGTAATATATATCTAAATATTTATAGATAAATGGTTGGCAAAAAATATTTATAGATAAATTATGGGATCAATGAAAATCTTAAGATTTTTCACTTAAATACGATTTTTTTAATTAACCTACTAATGAATCAATATTGAATTATTTATTACATGCCCAAAAATTCGAAGTTTAAAATTGGCGGCAAAGACCTGAGCCGTTGCTCCTTATAAAAATTATAGCCGTTACTGTAAATTTAACAGCTGTTGATTGACGATGATGGATGAATAACAGCTGTTAAAATTAGCAGCTGTTGACGGCACAAAAAAAAAAAAAAGCCTCTGTCACTTGTTTTTGCCAACACATATCTAAACATTAGCGGCTGTTACTGCCAACATATTAACAGCTGTCTTGTAAAAATTATAGCCGTTGCTCCCTTTACTCGCAAGGAACCGACCCGATAAATATTTTGCAATTGTCTTGCGCTTATATAGTTCTAGATTCCTGATGGTCTTTCTTCCTCATGTATTGTGAAAAAATCTGGCATGTTCCACCCGAGTTTTCTGATGGCATCTTGCTTCGGAGCAGGGACAGTTCTTTCATAGAAACTGAATGAGGAGTTTCATTCTACCGAGGTTGACCATGTTGAAAAGTTTCTTGGAGCTGTTTAAAAAATGTTACTCTGATCCTTACCCTTCTCTTGTGAATTCGGGTGGTATGCTTGGAGTGGTTAATGCTATGGGATCCGGTGGTGGGATTATCAGAAGAAGGTATTTTGATAATATTGATAGCACCTCTCTTATCGGATGGTAAACTTTTTTCTGGTTCACATTTTTAAAACCCTCACTTGCTACTTTATGCAAACCAGGAGCCTCCTTCCCCGGGCCTTCTGCTTAAAGGCTCCGTCTATGAAGCATATTTGACATCATTGTTGCAAGAGATGTTTCTTCTGGCACAAAATTAACTTTTGGATGTTGATGGTCATCGGAAAGCATCAGAGACTAATTTAAAATCTTTTGCTCAAAGTTTTTCCGAGAACAATGTGGTTTTGCGACTTAGCTTGTTGCTTACAGGTTTAAAAAATGGGGGAGGTGCTTCCGTATAGCTTTTTAGTGAATTGTTTTCAAATTCTTTCAGTAATTGTATCTTTTCAGTTGCCTTGTGTCATCTACGTGTTATGCACCATTATGAAGGTCATTAAAATTTTATATTTTGGTACCTCCTCTAGACGTGCATATATCTATGAAGGGGAACTTTGGTCTACAGCTAAGACATTTCTATGTCTTTGCTGCTTGTAATCCCCTTACATGAATAAAATGATTTATGTCAAAATCTTTTGTGGCTTCCTAGAAAAATCTTATATGATTTAATCTTTTGTGGCTCAATAATGCACTCCTGCGAGGCATAATTGCATTTGAATATTTTGAAGGCTTTTCTAGATGTATTGGAATATGCCATGCTCTTGCATGCATGAGTTGTGACCTGTTATTTCGATGCGTGCGGCTTACTGGATGAATCAAAATGATTTATCCTTATGTGTATGTGTTGGTATTTTTACTTATATCTGTAATGCACTCCTACGAGGTTTAATTGCTTTTGTACTTTTTGATACCTCCTCTAGATGTGCATAAATATATATAGGGGCCTACTTTTTGCATATTGGTGTAGATTTTTCATGTCTGCACTACTTTTAGTACCCCTAACATGGAGGCATAAATTGTCACTGTTTTTCAAAAGTCCCTTGCATGTAACTGCTATAATCTATCATAAATGATAGGTCAGGCCTAATGGAGTATGCTTAATGATTATTTCTGAGATGAGATATGCACATATCTATAAAGGGGTACCGCTGCATGGATAAATTTTGAGATAAATCATTTTTCATCGGCTTTTCTAGATATATTGGAATATGCTATGCTCTTGCATGCATGAGTTGTAACCTGTTGTTTCGATGCGTGTGGCTTGCTGGATGAATCAAAATGATTTATCCTTATGTGTATGTGTCGGTATTTTTACATATATCTGTAATGCACTCCTATGAGGCTCAATTGTTTTTGTACTTTGTGATGCCTCCTCTAGATGTGCATAAATATATATATATATATATATATATATAGGGGCCTGCTTTTTGCATATTGGTGTAGATTTTTCATGTCTGCACTACTTTTAGTACCCCTAACATGGAGGCACAAATTGTCACTGTTTTTCAAAAGTCCCTTACATGTAACTCTTATGATCTATCATAAATGATAGTCAGACCTAACGGAGTATGCTTAATGATTATTTCTGAGATGAGATGTGTATATATCTATAAAGGGGTACCGCTGCATGGATAAATTTTGAGATAAATCATTTTCTCATCGGCATTTCTAGATGTATTGGAATATGCCATGCTCTTGCATGCATGAGTTGTGACCTGTTGTTTCGATGCGTGTGGCTTACTGGATGAATCAAAATGATTTATTCTTATGTGTATGTGTCGGTATTTTTACTTATATCTGTAATGCACTCCTACGAGGCTCAATTGCTTTTGTACTTTTTGATGCCTCCTCTAGATGTGCATAAATATATATAGGGGCCTACTTTTTTGCATATTGGTGTAGATTTTTCATGTCTGCACTACTTTTAGTACCCCTAACATAGAGGCATAAATTGTCACTGTTTTTCAAAGTCCCTTGCATGTAACTGCTGTGATCTATCATAAATGATAGGTCAGGCCTAATGGAGTATGCTTAATGATTATTTCTGAGATGAGATATGCACATATCTATAAAGGGGTACCGCTGCATGGATAAATTTTGAGATAAATCATTTTCTCATCGGCATGAGTTCTGGATGAATCAAAATGATTTATGCTTATGTGTATGTGTCGGTATTTTTACATATCTGTAATGCACTCCTACGAGGCTCAATTGTTTTTGTACTTTTTGATGCCTCCTCTAAATATGCATAAATATATATAGGGGCCTATTTTTTGCATATTGGTGTAGATTTTTCATGTCTGCACTACTTTTAGTACCCCTAACATGGATGCATAAATTGTTACTATTTTTCAAATGTCCCTTGCATGTAATTGCCGTGATCTATCATAAATGATAGGTCAGGCCTAATGGAGTATGCTTAATGATTATTTCTGAAATGAGATATGCACATATCTATAAAGAGGTACCGTTGCATGGATAAATTTTGAGATAAATCATTTTCTCATCGGCTAAAAACTTGTGGGGTTATCTCTCCTTCATGCCTATGCATCATTTTTATTGGGGTACCACAGATGCAAATGCAGAAGCAATTGGGCTAGCTTGTTGCTATTAGTGGAGACAGTTAAATTATATCCCCTTTTCCCCCATGGATAGAAATTTGATGCAGTGTCACGTTTCAGTAGAAAAGATGGTGGCTTTAGCTTTTTGAGCCACAGCATACTACTACTTCTTGATGAAGTTAATTTGTTGAATGATCCATGAGGAGTTGCTCTCGAAGCAATTGTTAGCAGAACAAAAATGGTTGCTTGCTATCCTAAAATGAAATCAAATCCTCTTGCTCAAGTATGCTTCCTAAATGTCCCTGCCACTGTTCCAAATATTGAGGATGTTGGTAATTTTAATTTTAGAAGAGTTATGTACATCATAATACATGGGAAGATGGTGGATATAAATTTTGAAAATAGAGTTTGTTAATGTAATTTTAATGAAGCTCATGAAGTATAAATTGAACTCCTTTTGTGGTATATACAATTGGGTGACAAGAATTTCTCTTCGGTAAAAGGAGATCAAAGTAACAAGGGTTCTTTACCATCATCATCATCATTATTATTATTTTGGCATATATGAGTTCTTATTTATATGTTATATAGAAATATTTGGTATCATCTTCATTATTCTGCTACAGAGGCTTTGCCTCGGCCAAAAATGACTTTCTATTTGAGAAAGTCAGTCTTGTGTTGGGGGGGAGAAAATAATATGTTACTGATAAAGAAGCAATCTGACCAACTAAGCTAATAATAATGCCTGATTTTGTTGTTTTGTCACCATGCAGCGCCTTCAAAATTATATTTTTGGTGCGCATGGAGAGCTGAGCCAAGCATTGAACAGCTTCATGTTCTCTCTGCCTGACAAATCTGTGTTTTAAGAATTTCATCATTTCATATCTGCAATTGATTTCAGATATTTTCATGCAGTACTCAAGAGGGAAATCTGCACTTGTATTTTGTTTGACAAGGAAAGGAGCATGAGAAGCAGCTCAGCGATTCTCTCAAATAGCCATGACTTTCAGTCACTCGAACCCATTCCGCAATAACAAAGAACAGCAGGATCGGTTGAGGAAAGCCTCTCTATCATGCAGTGACAAGCGAATGCAATCGTGCATCCATTACAGTGGTATGGGAATAAACTTTGTTCTGTTTTCGTATAAAATTTAAGGCTTTCTTCAAAGCAATGACAATGATTGTGCGGGGGAGTTGGTAATCTCCATTAGTGATTATGTGACTATTAGAAAATGGCTTTGTTTATTGTTGGCTTTCATAATGGTAGGCTTTGCCTAAAGATCGGAATGTTGTTGGCCTTTTTCTAAAGGTTGTCCAGTAATAAAAAAAATTGTGCGTCGTCAGAGCATATCAAGAAATCTTTTGCAATTATTTTATTAAAATTTTTATGATTTACAGCAGCGAAAAATGAGAGATGGAATATGGACTTCTCTACAATAATGGGGTGTGCTTCTTGTGTGGCCTTCTGATATTTTCCTTTTTCTGTGGCCATTAAATCACTGACAAGCTGAAGCTGATCCTACGATACTAGAGATTGCAAATTTGCAACTGGTCGAAAATACCCATTTAGGAACCATGTCAAGTATTCTCTAGTATGTGTCACTTCCAAAAATTGATATGAAGTTTGAGGAAATCAAGAGGGGAGAAACAAGAGAAGTCCAAACTACGATACTAGAGATTGCAAATTTGCAACTGGTCGAAAATACCCATTTAGGAACCATGTCAAGTATTCTCTAGTATGTGTCACTTCCAAAAATTGATATGAAGCGTGAGGAAATCAAGAGGGGAGAAACAAGAGAAGTCCAAACTAGTGGTTATACTGACATGTATGTCAGAGTCAGTCCAGACAGCAAAAACGCATTACTGATCTGGTGTATAATTTTATTATGGAAATTTTGTGAAAACGTTTAGTGCACTTGCTAGTACTGCATTCTTACAGATCAATGTGCCAAACTACCAATGCTCATTGGTCTTCCTCATCTAGATAGATTTTGAACCTCACTGAATTCAATTCTTGCTGCCAGGTGGAACAATTCACCAGTTATATGAACTGAATCCTTGACTTCCGCTCTTCCCGCCACATTTTTTTTTGGTGTGTGTGTTTGGGGGGGGGGGTTGGTTTATAATACATCACAGGTGAGATGCTTTCAATAGAGAATGGGAAGTTCTTTTTTTTCCTTGAGTGGGGGATAGGAAGAACTTTCATTCAGGGAGCTTTCTTCAAGATCAGAAACTACCCATAGTTGAAAATTCGGAGCTTCCAATGCAGCATTCAAACAAATGATTACCCTACTAAAAGTTATTTCAACCAAAAAAAAAAAAATTGCAGCCGCCCTTTTTCATGGGATGGAATATTGTTACTTGCAAGTCAAAATCATTAACCATATGTTGTTGAGGGGAAAATGGCACAATTGAAAGGGAGTACCGTATGAAGTACAAGGGATGCTTATCAATGCTATCTGTACTTTATTTTTGTGCAAATTTAGAGGCTGAGAATTTTCTTCCATGTTACAGCCCTTCTATTGCGACAATACTTGTCCTAATCTCACTTGGGAAGCAGATCATCGAAGCTGAATTTATAGTAAGTTGTACAGACCACTGAAATATTTCCTTGTTCCAAGAGAGCAATTCTAATGTGCAGTTGCAAAGAAACAGATAGCTTCCTGCATTTCCTTCGCCTGAATTGGTACATGCTGTTAAAGATGACAACAAAATTGCACCTCAAATGTCAATGGAAGAGCTATGCAATTTGATGTCTAAGGTTCAAACAGATTTCATGTCGTCTTCCTTGAGAGATATCTAGGATACCTTCTTTTCTTAATTCCTTTTTGGCCGTACCTACTTCCTAATTTTGTCCTGTTACATTCCCAATTTTAACCTCCTAGATGAAGAGCTAGCAGAAGATACCAATTAATTCAGATATGATTATTTTATTTTATTTGTTTTATGTAATATAAGAGAATTCTTCCCGTTTTCACCTGCTACTTATTTCTGGGAGGTTGTCGTGCACAACCTGAGGTTTAAGAGGATGAATGCAACATCATCAATGGGAAGACAGTTTTTTTACCACGAGGTTAATTTTCCTGCAGGGCTGAGAAAGGAAAAAGACGATGATGGGAACATACATTTGGATTTAAAGGAACAAAGCACAGCTGGAAGCTTAAATGCCACGAGTGCACATTTGACTATCATATGATTTATTATCTTTTGCTTTGAAGTTTTTATCTTTATCCATATAATTTTTGTCAAAAAGGAGCACACAAAGCAGCTCATCGATTCTCTCCAATAGCCATAACTTTTGGTCTCACTCGAATTCTCATTCGTTAAGAACAAAGAACAGCAGGATCGACTGAGAACCTTCTCTATCATGCAGCAACAAGCAGCTCAGCGATTCTGATAAAGCCAATCTCTTGTTGGGGAAAAAAAAATTATATTTTTGGTAAGCAGGGAGAGTTGAGCCGACCATTGAACAGCTTCATGTTCTCTCTGCCTGACAAATCTGTTTTTAAGAATTTCATCATTTCATATCTGCAACTGATTTCAGATATTCTCATGCAATACTCAAGAGGGAAATGTACACTTGTACTTTGTTTGACAAGAAAAGGCGCATGAGAAGCAGCGCAGCGATTCTCTCAATAGCCAAGACTTTATGTCACTCGAATCCATTTAGTAATAACAAAGAACAGCAGGATCGATTGAGGAAAGCCTCTCTATCATGCAGTGACAAGCGAATGCAATCGTGCATCCATTACGGTGGTATACGAATAAACTTTGTTCTGTTTTGGTATAAAATTTGAGTCTTTCTTCAAAGCAATAACAATGATTGTGCGTGTGAGTTGGTAGTGTCCATTGGTGCTTATGTGACTATTAGAAAATGGCTTTTTTTAATTGTTGGCTTTCACAATGGCAGGCTTTGCCTAAAGAATCGGAATTTTATAGAAGGCCTTTTTCTCAAGGGTAACATTTAAGTACTTTGTATTACTTATACTCTTGCCCATGGAATCAAATCTCCCAACACATACGGTGGTTATAAGATCGACACAGAACTTGTGCAGTTTTAAAAAAAAAAAAAAGTGTGTCGTCAAAGCATATCAAGAAATCTCTTGCAATTAATTTATTAAAATTTTTATGATTTACGGCAATGAAAAAAGAGTCTCTACATGGAATATGGACTTCTCTACAATAATGTAGGTGTGCTTCTTGTGTTGCCTTCTGATGATTTTACCTTTTCCGTGGGCATTAAATCATTTGAGGCACCAGCTGAAGCTGATCCTATGATAATAGAGATTGAAAATTTGTAACTGGTCGAAAATACCCATTTGGGAACCATGTCAGGGATTCTCCATTATGTGTTACTTCCAAAAATTGATATGAAGCTTGAGGAAATCGAGAGGCAGAAACAAGGGAAGTCCAAAAATTGATATGAAGCTTGGATGTCAGAGTCAGTCGAGTCAGCAAAAAGGCATTACTCTGATTTGGTGTATAATCTGGAATTTCTTTTTATTATGAAAATTTTGTGAAAATGTTTAGTGCATTTGCTAATACTGCTTTCTTACAGATCAATGTGCCAAACTACCAATGCTAATTGGTCTTCCTCATCTAGATAGATTTTGAACTCTCGCTGAATTCAATTCTTGCTGCCAGGTGGAGCAATTCACAAGGTATATGAACTGAATCCTTAACTTCCGCTCTTCCCCCCGCCTTTTTGGGTGTGCGTGACTGAGATGCTTTCAATGGAGAATAGGAAGAACTTTATTCAGGGAGCTTTCTTCAAGATCAGAAACTGCTCATGGTTGAAAATTCGGAGCTTCCAATGCAACATTCAAACAAATGATTGCCCTACTAAAAGTTATTTCAACCAAAAAAAATGCAGCAGCGATTTCTCGTGGGAAGAATGTTTTCGCTTGCAAGTCAATATCATTAACCATATGTTGTTGGGGGGATAATGGCACAATTGACAGTAAGTGCCGTATGAAAGTACAAGGGATGCTTGTCTTGTCAATGCTATCTGTACTTCAAATTTAGAGGCTGAGAATTTTCTTCCATGTTACAGCCCTTCTAGTGCGACAATGCTTGTCCTAATCTCACTTGGGAAGCAGATCATTGAAGCTGAATTTATATATAAAGAATACAGTAAGTCGTGCAGACCACTGAAACATTTCCTTGTTCCAAGAGAGCAATTCTAATGTGCAGTTGCAAAGAAATAGATAGCTCCCTGCATTTCCTTCACCTGAATTGGTACATGTTGTTAAAGATGACAACAAAATTGCACCTCAAATGTCAATGGAAGACCTATGCAATTTAATGTCTAAGGTTGAAACAAATTCACGTCGTCTTCCGTGAGATATCTAGGATACCGTCTTCTCTTAATTCCTTTTTGGCCGTACCTTATTCCTAATTTTGTCTTGTTACATTCCCAATTTTGACCTCCTAGATGAAGAGCTAGCAGAAGGTACCACTTAATTCAGATATGATTTTTTTATTTAATTTGTTTTATGCAATTAAAGAGAATTCTTCCCGTTTTCACCTGCTACTTATTTCTGGGAGGTGGGCGTGCGCCTGAGGTTTAAGAGGATGAATGCAACATCATCAATGAGAAGACAGTTTTTTTACCACGAAATTAATTTTCCTGCAGGACTGAGAAAGGAAAAAGACGATGATGGGAACATATATTTGGATTTAAAGGAACACAGCACAGCTGGAAGCTTAAATGCCGCGGGTGCACATTTAACTATCATATGATTTAATTATCTTTTGCTTTGAAGTTTTTATCTCTATGCATATAACTTTTGTCAAAAAGAAGCACAAGAAGCAGCTCAGCGATTCTCTCGAATAGCCATGACTTGGTTACACTCGAATTTGGTCATTAAGAACAAAGAAGAGCAGGATCTGAGAGATCTATCATGTCCAACAACCAAATGCAATCATACACAAGCTATGCATAAACATACAAGGCTTACTTCAAAGTGATAACGATGATTGGCGAGTTGGTAGTCTTCATTCGTAAGCATGTGACTAATAGAAAATGGCTTTCGCTTATGGTTGGTTTTTACGATGGTGGGCTTTGCGTAGAGGATTGGAATCTTGTAGAAGGCCTTGTTTTCACGATATTGCAGGAGTTCTTCTTGAGATGCCTTCTGATAATTTTACTTTTTCATTGCACAATCTTGCTAATGGCTAAGGACTTAGTAAGCATTTATTGCCTTTACAATATTCCCTTGTAACACCTGCACTCACAGGATTTGTTTCATGGCTTCAAAGGTCTAGTGGTCATTGCGTATACAGGAGAGCTGAATAGCCCGTGACTAAGATGTGAAAGTGGTCATTGCGTATGCGGGATAAGTAGAAGAAAACACTAGTTCGAGATATGGGCACTCGCTTCCGTTTCTTCACCTTTGCCTGAACTTTTATTGTGTACATGTGTGGCAAGGCAGGCCGACCACCATTTGGTGATACTGGCATGGTTATAATCATGACAAGAGAGAAGCGGTGATGCTTCAACAACACACCCCCCCCAAAAAAAAAAAAAAACAAACACACACAGACACTACTGTCTCACTATCTTAAACGCACACACAAACAAGCTTGTCTGTAGTGCTCGATGTGAGCTTGCGTATTGTTATTTTCATTGTTTATTTGATCTCTGATTTGGAAGCAGGAATTCTTAACTCTTTCAAAATATGTCGTCTTATTTTCTATTACATTACAGGTCCATCTGTATGAAAATCTCTTGAGTGATTGTGAAATGGTGGGATTACAGTCACCACTCCTAAGTTTGAAGCATGGATTGCATCCTTGGCCGTTGCACGTTTTATGCAAACCTTGAGCACCCGTTTCTGACTAGTTGGTTCTCTTTTGTTTACTGTTGATGTATTTGTTCTCTGGCGTGTTGGAGAATTTGACTGTGGATACTGTTCATACTGTTCAGCCATTGGATGGGTGAAATGTGGTATTTCTTTCTGAGAATGAGGCAAGGTATATCGTCAAGGATTTCTATCAGATTCATGTAAAGTTTCCCCTATTTGATAATTGTATTTCCTTCACAAGCAGACCCATAAAGAATGGAATTTCTGGCGATCATTTGCAGAAGCATGTACAAGGTACAATTGTCATTATCTCTCTGTTCTCTGTAGATTTTTGACTTATGTCTATCTTTCTTACTGACACAGACTTCTTCTATTGAGGTTACTTTGCCATTTGCCTTGATTTATTTTTGACGCAGAAATGTGTTGAAAGAGTTAATCAGTTATCACAACTTCAAATGGTTCTGGTTGTGGCCTCTCGAGGCCATTAGGCATCAATCAATTGACGTCTAAGATTTATCCCTGCCGCATATATTTAAAAAATTTAGATCTTATTAGTTTCTGATTTTATCCCTTTTCCTTTCTTTCAAACCTAGAAGATTGTGGAAAAGTGTTATTTGAGATTTGGCACTGTGAAACAGATAATGCGAACCCCTGAAAACGGCACTTTGGAAGATGCCCTCTGTGTTATCTGTCTTGCTGCGGAAATCTTATGCGAGTATAGTTGGGATAGTCTAATAGTATGATATACTAATCTAATAAAAAAATATTACGATATACTAAAACAATTTATCAATTGAACTGTTGGCAAAATTCTGTATTGGAAATCGAAGGGACACAGCTTAGATGCAATGAGAAGAATTCTGAGTGAGATCAATGCTGACAAAGATGGCTTCGCTCTCACATCCTTGGAGAAAAGGTGAAAAAGAAAAAGCGCATTCAAACAACAGAAAATTTATATTTTGTCAAATAACTGCTTAACTGGTGATCCTGAGGCCTCAGTTATTGATCTATCCCTGATTCAGTTGCAGTATGGCAACCTCTAGTTTGCGCACTGGTATGGACTTTCTCTTCTGCTTTCATTACCTATTACATGGATGCTTACTTGTCATTGTTTTCGATTGTCCATTGCATTTAATCACTTTTATCTGTCATAAATCATGTGATGCTGCTAGAGTGATTTTAATTACTCCTCTCGTCCTAAATATAAGACCTATTTTGTAGTGTAATTCACGCTACAAAATGGATCTCATATTTAGGACCAGAGGAGTATTTGATTTTGAAGAGCTAGAGGTTAACTTCTATTTGTCTAAATAGGTATTCTTCATATACGCAGAAAATGAAATGCTAGGATCCTAGATATCACATCTTTTACTAACTCTAATATCATAGATTTATTTCTGAGATATATAACATATGATTAGTTGCCAGCATAAGGTCTAATATCTATAACCCTGGGACATACATAATTAAAAAATAGAAAAAGCATAAATATTCATTAATGAAGTCTCCTGACACTCTCCTTAAGGTTGAGGAGTCAATGTTGATTATATAAGCTCTTTGAATCTGGGTCTTTCAAAAGCTTTAGTAAGTCCACTACATATGAACATGAGTTGACATAAGACACTTCAAATATCTTTGATTAGAGTGCATATCAATCTCTACATGTTTCAGTTTGAATAGGATTCTTAGCCAGAACATCTTTTTGGCAGGATCACTTCTTTCTTGAGTTCTTTAAGTAACCTCAATAAATACCTTCACACATCCCATGTACCAATGCTCTAAGCGTCTAATCCCCTTTTTACACTAGAATCAGAATTGTTATGACCCTTTGTTGCTACGACCGAAGCCTCAGATAAAGGCTGAGGATGACAAATATACTTTGAGACAAACCGTTTTCTGTTTTCCTCCCACTTCGCAAAAACTTCATCTAAGAAAGGAATGGGGCGAGCAGACATAATTCTCCCCCTTATTTATCATTGGCAGGATTAACACCTATACCCTTTTCAACAATCTTGTGATATGCTTCAGCATCCTCACTGCAGCCCCATTGATCATTGTTATAGAGATCAAGTCACTGCCAATACATGACAAGGTGGCTATAGTACTAGTCATATCCAGATTACCCTGCCTTGTCTCACGAGTGGATCCTTTAATCTGAAAAAAAGTAGCAAAATTTTCTTTGCCAGGATAATACTTTTGGACTGCTTCCTATAGTACTGTAGCTAAGGGTGAGCACCCGACCTTACATAACACGTCACGGAGAATAGGGCGTGATGTAGAAGCGTAATGGTTTTGACGGTTCTTTTATCTAAAACCGCTACAAATAAAGTGGTGTTTTGGCTTGTTATTGCCGTTTAATAACGGTTCTAACTTCGAACAGTACCACTAATTTGACATTTATATATAGCCCTCCCCCAAAAAAACAAAAGCAAAATTTAACGGCAAAATTCCGAAGAAGTTCTCCTACTCGTTTACATAGCATGCAGCTCCTCTTCCAGCTCCTGCTCCAATTTAAAAGTAGTTCGGCAGTCCATGTAAGTATAAAAGTTTAATTAATTATTTATTTTATATTAATGCTTGTTTAATATTTTATTTTTTACTGCAATTTTTTGTTTATTTTTATTTATTTGTTATGTGTTGTTTAGTTTGTTTTTTTTATTTATGTTTTTCCTAGTTTTTTTCTGGGCCAAAATTCGTCTTTTCTTAGTTAATTTTCGTATATTCACTATATCAAGTTTTTTTCAATTATATATGATCATATGTTTTATTTTTATTCCATGAGTTATAATTAAATATTATTATATGCTAATATTTTTAAAATAGAACATATGGCTATATGTGATTGAGTAATTGACATGATAAATATAAAAAACTTGATTCAAATATTATCCTTAAATTAATATATGTTACTTTTTATGTTTATTATATTGTGTTTTTTTCTTGTTTATTTCGTGTTTTTTTTTCTTGTTTATTTCGTGTTGTTTATTTACTTAATTTGGTTTTTTAATTTAAATTATTTTAAATTTATGTTTTATTCTAAAAAAATTTTTGAAATTACTAAATCCTAAATAAAAATTTCTACAAATTGTATTATCGAATATGGTCATTACAATGAATATAGTCATTTTCAGTTCTTTCATTGTCATTATGAATATAGTCATTACAGACAGAGAATATGATCATTACTATAGATATGGTTATTTCCAGTTTCTTCATAGTCATTACCAATATTTTCCTAGTCATTTGAAAATCGATTTTTCACTAATGTCACGTGCTCAACTTTGTTATAAAAAACACTACCATGCACAAGACTGAGAATAAACCCTGAATCATCATTTCAGTCATTCACAAACTTAATCATGTCATTTCTAAATATTGACTAACCACTGCTTCCCCCACTCACCTAAAAGTGTTGATCACAGGACGAAACTTAAATCCCTAAACTTACCTTAGTCAAATACCACTGATGCTTGCTAACTATAATGGTGAATCACTGATTGCCAACCTTTGTCCTTCTGCCCAATCAACCAGAACTAGGAACACTCGCCCTTCAAATAGAATAGCCTTCCATTTCAAACTCCTCTCTCTCTTACACCACACTATTTTTGGCATCATCAACTCTCTAACTTGCCATGTTTTTAGAGCAATAATAGGGATGGTGGAAGGGAGAAACCAGGAAGCACGACTGGGTCAATTCGTGCCTCTCTCTCTTTGCTTTCAAACTCTATCAGAAGGACTTTTTTGTAATTGAACAACATTTCCACCCCCAGGTAACACTTCCTAATTTGTCATTTCATTTGTTTAGCTTCCTATTTTAGCATATAAGATTTTCAGTTTCTTGTTATGTTATTTTCCCTCTTTTTTTTTTTTTCCTCTCGCGATATTATTAAACTGAAAAATAGTTTTTGTCTTGTTTTTACATTCTCTCCAATATTTTCATGTTTCAGAGATGTTTTGATAATATTAGAGGGGAGTCTTGTTTGAATTAAACTTAAATTAACGAGATAAAAAATCATGGTATTTTGTTTAAATGAAAAGTTAACTATATTTTTTATTTTCAAAGTAGAAGGATAATTATTTAAAATAAAATTATTGACAATTTTTATATGGAAGTGTTATTCATGGTTCAGAGTACTGGTCTATATGGTTCATCAGAAAAAAATTTAACGGAACATAATGGAATTTTTCTTTTGTTTGTTGTTTTTTTTTTTTGGTTTTTTGGGGGGTTGTTGATAATACATGGACAAGGGTATTTGTATTCGGTTTTAAATTACTTTCTTTTATTTTTAATGTTTAATACTTTCTCCAATCCTATATATAAGTTTCAAATAACCGAATTATGTTTAACAAACTAACAACTAAATTAGTTAAAAATAATAAATAGGTCAGAAATATTTTTTTTTAAATTTGTCCTTGTTTATTAAAAAGTAAATGAGAGAGACAATAAAAAAAAATGAAGAACAAGAATATATGGAAATAATATCAATGAAAAGGAAGGAATAATAAATACTGTGGACAAAATGAAAAAAAAAAGGTAATAAATATTCAAATCTTTTCAAAAGTAAAGCTTATGTATAGTAGCGGAGGGAGTATATATTATAATTGTGAATTATGAATTTTTAAATAGATATTCCCCACGCATATGGGTAAATAAATGAAGTTTTCTTTTTTACTCTTATTTATCGTTTATCGTTATTCGGTTTTAAATTATTTTCTTTTATTTTTAGTGTTTAATATATATTATAATTCTGAATTTTTCAATCTATATTCCCCACGCATATGGGTAACCGAAGTTTTCTTTTAAATCTTCATTATAATATTTATTGCCTTTTTTATTATTGATAGAAGTTTTTTATTTATATACAGAAAGAAGATGATGAATATTCATATTATTTACTCTTGAAATTAAATTAAGTGATAGCCATAATTTTCTAGACTGACCTTAGGGTTGAAAAGAGAGGAACAAAAATAAAAATAAGGTTGGGAACGAGAAAAATATTAATTTTGCATGAATAATAATAATAATTTTAATGAAAATTATTATTATACCATATTTTATCACTAACACATTTTTCATAAATA
Source organism: Neltuma alba (assembly GCF_004799145.2). Classification (NCBI taxonomy): domain Eukaryota; kingdom Viridiplantae; phylum Streptophyta; class Magnoliopsida; order Fabales; family Fabaceae; genus Neltuma; species Neltuma alba. The sequence goes on from NW_021637076.1 coordinate 73,754, forward strand.
TAATTAAAATATGTTTAAAATGGAATTAAAATATAATTTTAATTTTAATCTTAGTTTATAATTATTTGAGAAAAAAATTTAAGAAAATATCACTTGAATTTCAAAATTTAAAATCTGAAAATTTTACGAAAATGTGTTGTCATTTGCTTTTCATATAGTCATATTATTATCACTTTTGTTAGAGTAATTAACTGCTATTGAAGTGTAAGAAACAAAATTAGGACTTTGAAATTCAAATAGTATCTTTTATAATTTATCCTGATTATTTCATCCAATTTTAATTTTCATTCTTAGAATAATTTTTTGAAAAACTCCCACAAAAAGAATCTGAAAATAAAAATTATTAAATTCCTCAAGATTGTTTCATACATTTTAATAAATTGACTTTACTTTACTTACAAATAATAATACATTTTTATAAGAATTATTATTAATTTAGAATTTAGTAATTTCTAAATTTTTATGAGATTTTTCCTAATTTTATATAATTATTTTAAAAATTACTTACAGGGACTCATTTATAAAATTGTTATCAAAATCTATACTATAATTGTCAAAACGCATACTAATGGTGTCATATGTCCTTATTTGCTATTTTTCTATTTCAGCGGTTTTTTCTTATGATTTTTCCTAATAAAATTGATTGATGGCTAAATAAGAAAATATCAATATTGTGTTTAAATTGATACTAAGCATTTAAATTTTTATGATTACATTCGATTAGTGTTTCCCAAAGAATTGTAGCCGTTAGGCCGTTACATTTTTCAGACATTAACAACTGTTCTGTCACAAGTAACACCAAAATTACTGAAGTGGACAGCTGTAACCTGTAAATTATTAGTTTTAAAGTTTTCTTGTTTATTGTGACTGGTTTAATTTAAATTTTTTCTTATTTTTGGGATTACAATTAATTTATATTTTCCAAAAAATTAGAGCCGTTGCCTCAATCAATCATAAATTTATTACATTTTTTTAAAAAGTAACAGCTGTTATAAATTGTTGGCCAAAAAAAAAAAAACAACTGTTATAAATTACAACTGCACATTAATCAAATTATAATTAAATTAGTTGGCAAAAAACTACTACTTCCGTTCTTAATATAAGACATTGTTTAACTTTTATTTTGATTATAAATATAAAACCTCAATCCACTTTATTTCTTATATTTATGTATTTTTTCTCAAAGTAATCCTTCTAACAATGGTACTTTTAGCCAATACACTTGATTAGTAAGGATATTTTAGGAAAGATAACACATATTTGTTACAAATGACTAATTTAACTTTTTTTTTAATCTCATCAAATTAGTCAACTAGTTTTTATAATCAAGACCGAAGGTAGTATATTACTGCTGGTCAAAAAAACAAATTATATTACATTGAAAGGGACAGCTCGGAGGTTAAAAAAATACAGCTATTGCAAAATTATGAACTTTAAAGTTTCCTTTTTTAAAAAAAAAAAATTGTGACCTAATTTAAATTTTTATTTAAAAATTAACAGCCGTTCTGTTACGAGTTACCCCGAAATTACTCAATCGACAGCTGTAAATTATTATTATTAGTTTTAGAGAAAATTATAGCCGGTGCCTCAATCAATCGTCAATTTATTGCATTTTCTAAAAAGCAACAGCTATTATAAATTACAACTGTACATTGATCAAATTACAATTACATTACTTGGCAAAAAATCAAATTACTGAAATGGACAGCTGTCAGTTTTAAAAAAAGACAGCTGTTGCAAATTATTAACTTTTAAGGTTCCTTAATGCCAAAAAAAAAAACTTAAAAGTTTCTTCTTTTTTTTTTTTAATTGTGACTGGTCTAATTTAAATTTTTCTGATTACAATCAATTTATATTTTTTAAAAAAATTACAGCGGTTAACCTCAAACAATCAATTTACGTTCTGAAGAAAAATAACAGCTGTCTTTTTCAATGTAATTTTTTTAAAAAATATAAATTGATTGTAATCAGAAAAATTTAAATTAGACTCTTTAAAGTTAATAATTTGCAACAGCTGTAGTACTCGTTTTAAAGTTTTTTTCCTTACTTTTTTTTTCATTGTGACTGATTTAATTAACGTTAACAGGTTAAATTTTCGAGCGAAAAAAAAAAACCAGTATATATAAGAACCCCAAGGAGCTGTAAGAGCATGCACTCCCTTTCGGCTCTGGTCGACCGCCAGAGTCACTGAATTTGTCTTCGGTGGAGTCGTTTGCTCCTTTACTTGAAAAGACCAGAGTCCCGCAACCATCACTGCAAAAGTACGCCGTGATTTCAACATTTTCGAAGTTGCGATCAGCACCAAAGTATCTGGACCTTCAATCGGAACCCGGAAGAGATGCCATTGCTCAGTGCCTCAACTGCTCCTCCCCTGCCGCTTTAGATCAATCCATTCGTGAGCTGTTGTGACAGACTCCGTAGTGGGTATTTCTCGCGTGTTGCTCGAACTTCAATCCGCCCTTGAAGGAACCGACCCGAAGTTCGTCGCGGCTTTCGTAAACGATTGGGCTTTCTTTTCCGCCTTGGTTTTCAGAAGAACAATGCCTCGTGGCGGTTCAATTCCAGGAATTATAATTTCAAGACTTTTACAGCATCTGTGTATCAGGTTATGTGTCTGCTATGTAAAATATATTTCCTCTGCTTCCAATGTGATATTAACCTTTCTTCTCTGGTGAATTGGAAAGTATGGTGTTTCATTATCTTTAATTGGATGTATCAAACTGCTTTATTCTCAAATACTTACAGTTTGCTAACTCAGTGATGTGTTACCGGAAAATGGTCGTCAAAATGGTGAAAATCACTGCTGTTTGCACCCATGGATTTAAATAGTTTAGAAATCTTTTTGCTGTTTCGGGACAGAGTATATTTATCGGGAATTTTCCTTCTGCTCATGACTTTGGGTTTCTCAAGTAATGAAGGCATGATAATGTATGGTAAACAAAATTGGGTTTCTCAAGTAAGAAGGTTCTGTTTACCACCCTCCGTCGTTCTCAGGAAGTATTTTTGACCGATGTATTATTAAGATAAGGGGAATAATTTTTGGCTTAACATGTTAAAAATGTCAGGGATGGATGTTATTGTCAATGTCTGCGCTTTCTTAATCAGCGCTGTTGTTGCCAATCGTATCAGCAATCGTTATAATTATAACCGACTTGGCTTAATACATCAATTTATTAATTTTATAATCTTTTGAGATATAACTATAAGCTTTCTATTCGCAGGGAAGATAAGTGAAACTAGGGAGTGCTTGGTGCTGTATTATTATGTCTGGCTTTCACTCCTGAAAAAGTGAATGAACAGGGTGACAGAAAGGAAGATCTTAAAAAAATTGATCTATTCTCTTGGTTATAAGTATAGTTTTAAGTACACATGATATGCGGATGTCTTAAAATTGTTCAAGAACGAGGGAAACAATGTCTCTAATATAGTTTCGCACGAATCTCTATTATTCCCTTGCCATTTTGTTTTCCGCAAAACATGGGCAACTCAATCACAGGTACACCCATGGAATTTCAGTTTTCCCATTTTAGCTTCTAATGTATATTCCAAACTCCCCTTTTAGTGATTGCTGGTGTATTTCAGTCTGGGATTGAATTGCTTGGGCAAGTAATTCCTTGTAGCTAATTAAAAAATCTTTACACCAAACATCACCTTAATCTGATATTGCTGGCATTCGGGGAAGAGATCCCCATTCTGAGTATGTAAATGTACCTGTGGGAATGGCTGGTTCACTTTAGCTCTCAAGAAATATTTTGGTTGCACTTATGGCACTACAATCATGGAAATGCTTCATGCGACATTGGATGAGAACTCACATTCCTAAAGGTTTGACATTTTGGTTTGTAATTGTAAAGTATTATTTATCTGTTATTGTTTAGTTCTCTGCATGTACTGCATAATTGTGTGTCATATCTGATTCGGCTTGTTTTATTTATGCGCTTGCAGAGAATGACATCCGTAGCACATGAAGCTATTCCTAGATGTGCTGATAACACTGCATTGGCTGTTCGTGCTCTGTTTGGTAAGAACTTTTCCATAGATATAAGCTTCTTATGGATTCTGACTGTTGGCGTTGGGCAAATTTTCATGTCAAGCATGTGTAACAGACAAATCCAGGCCCTTTGCGGAATAATAGAACTAGTAACCTTGTTGGAGATGTGATGGCAAGTTGAGTAACTGAGTATAGCATCAATTTCTGCCAGAAAATGGGGGCTAAAATAGAGAAGCAAAGGTCGGAAGATTGCGCCCATCTGAATTTTTTTTTTTTTTTTTGTGAATAAAGTATTTATTCTTAATAGAAAGGTATCTTGTATGTGTGTGTATCAGTACATGTAGGTATGTATATTAATATATTGTTGGCCAAAAAAAGTATGTATATTAATATAATAAATCATAACACTGGTAAATAATCTGAAGTGAAATAAATAACCTAAGATAAATAAAAGTCAAATATAAATTTTTAAATTATAAATTGTATAAATAGAAATTTTAAATTGTAACTTTTACATTAAAATAAAATATTATAACAACCTTGCTTAGGGAGTAAAGCTTATCCTGTATTCATTTAAAAACGCATCTAATCGCCAGAAGCAATAAGAACGAGACTATTATGGTGATATTAGATAAAAATGGGAAGCAAAATATCTTCACTCGCGCTTTTATCTATTTTGTATCTAATGAGAGATATTTTCTTTAAAGGATGTCCCTAAGAATCCTTCACCGCCAGCGCCGATTGACGAGAACAGGGAGTTATGTCAGCTGGGGTGGTATCGACTTGCTGCCTCCTGTCTTGTTCAAAGCCTTCTTCTCAAGTTCATGGCTATGTGAATTTCCATAACTCCACGTCAAGGTACTCTTTTTTTAACAGGTTTTATAGTAGCCAACATCTACCCGGTTCCCTAAAGAACAACGACCCACTGTAAAGAATTGATCTTTGATCTAAATCTCTTTAAGAATAGTTACTGGCATGTTCAAAATATACGACATCTTAACCTCTTTCCGATGCTGTTTTGACGTAAAACCCTTTTGAAGATGGAGGCAGAACGGGACTGTAATCAAATGTTGTACTAGAAGGGCATCGGAAAAGCCAGGAGCTCAACAGAATTACTACGAGTTACTTGGAGTTTCTGTTGAGTCAAATGCCCAGGAGATCAAAGATGCGTATCGGAAGCTGCAAAAGAAATATCATCCAGATATCACTGGCCAACAGGTCCGTCCCCTTAATCTCCAATAACGTTTTACTCATTTTCCATAGTTTATTACAGCAAGACGTTGTCCTTGGTTGGAATTTGTTACTGCAATTCATTAGAGGCAGATTGAACTTGAGACAAGTTCAATTTTCAGGGTCATCAGTACACACTGTTGCTGAATAAGGCTTATGAAGTGTTGATGTCAGAGGATCAAAGAAGGAAGTACGATGAATCCATCGGTCAGATGAGACTGAGATTTGCGGAAAACAACTCTCCCTTGGGTTACAGTACATGGAAAGGGCCTTTGAGGCCACATGCCTTATTTGTAGACGAGAATGCATGTATAGGTCATCACTTATCACTATATTGTGAATACTTGAATAGCTTTTCAGAGTTCCATCCACTGCTGAAATATTTATAAAGCTGTTTGTTGCATCAGTCATGAGAAAGTTAAGGTTTAACTGTTTGTCTCCAGGATGTGGAGAGTGTGCGCATTTTGCAAGCAACACATTCACTATGGACGAAGCTCTTGGATCTGCGCGGGTAAAAGTCCAATACGGAGATGATGACCAAAGTATTGAGGTATACCAACTCTCACAAAAACTACCATCAACAATTGCATATTTCGTGTGATATTGGACAATTTTTAAGTAGACTCAGTTTATGAAGGTCAATTATGCAAAATACTGACCTAAATACGGTATCAACGTGTTACACCAAAGCCGGGATAAGATTTAGTGTTAATTGCTTATGAGTAATATTGCTTCGTGTGAAGCAAATACATGTATACGTTGATTGATTTTAAGAGTCTGCAATGACAATAAATTTTAGGTGTCGGTTGAGTCATGCCCAGTCAACTGCATCCACTGGGTGGACACAGAAGAGTTGCCAGTGCTAGAGTTCCTGATTCAGCCGCAACCGAAGAAAGGGTATGGTGTATTTGGAGGAGGTTGGGAAAGGCCTGCAAATGTCTTCAGTGCAGCTAAGGCTTTCAATAAACAGCTAAAGAGAAAGGAAGCAGCTGGCTATGGTCATAGCTCAGGCAGATAACCCTTTCTCTCGTTGCACCTGTAATGAAACTTTTTTACACGTGGTATTTATTCATGTGCTGATAAAGATTTTTGTTGCCTCAATGCAGGTGAAACGACTGTAGAGGAAAGCCCGGCACAAGCTCAAGCTCGAGCCCAAGCAAGTATGGAGATAAATATGGGGGTTTTCTTTAAACTATGGACGTGGTTGAAGGAAACATTTAGCATAAATGTTCCATAGAGATGAATTACCTTTGAGTCTCATGAGAGAAATGTGAAAAGTCTCGAACAGAAAATGGATGTAAATAACATAAAAGGAAATCTGGTGGCGATGTTGGTTATTATACAATCTCAACCACATAAGGACCCAACTTCTCTTTACACAGAATTCCCAGCTCCATTTCAAAAGCAATGGATGTGCACATGAGGAGGCTAGATTTGAGCCTTTGTAAACCATCAATTAAACATGCGAAAGTAAATTATGATTATTCAACCTATTAATTTTACTAAAAATCTGTGACACTGGCCGGACTGGACACATTAAACCTCAGCTCCAACAGCAGCAGCTAATGATAGAAGAATATGCCAACACTAACACGGCCTCCCTCAAAATCAAGACTACACAAAATTGCAATTGTTCAGTGCAATACATGTCTCAATTTATTTGTTCCCTCGACTTTCTGATTCATCTGCCTTCACGTCAAGAGCATCCCATACGAGTAAGTTTTCTAAATTAATATAGCCTGCATTTGCCAGTCCCAGCACATATTGAACACTCGTCTGCATCTCCAGCTACATGCCTTAAGCAATGCTTGATCCTATCATCTACAACATCCTGCAGCAGGACATCAAGTTTAAAGTTACAGACACAATGCAACACAGATCCGTTTTTAAGGGATATACCCTCTGCACTTTGAAATCCGAGTACCAAGGGTTCAAGTGGCCTCAGCGTGTGCCTAAATTTCGTTGAAGCTGCAGTCTAACACACAAGGGATCTTAATTCAAGTAGCCCTGTGATGAGAACCGGAAATGGGAGAGCCCCAGTGTTTTCTGAAGAGGTTATTACTAACTAGAAATAGAAAGAACCTGCCATATTACGTTCATGAACAGTGCATACAAATTTACCTTGACACATAACATTAAGAATTTTAAGGTCAACAAAAGTTGGCGGTTACATCCATCTAGGAGTGTTTCTCTCAGGTTAATCATTTTAATTTATCTCCGAAAGAAAACAGGTGGGGATAAATCAAAGAATGCTTACCACAAGTAACTGATGAAGTCCAAGGGGCGCTGTTATAATATATGACACACCTGGGTGATCCTTCGCTGCTTCTGCTGTTAAGGAAGGAATATCCTGTGAAATAAGGCAAAGTATATCAATCTTGTTACTTCCTTTCTTCTCCTTCTCCTTTTATGTTTTCTGGGGGGACCTCCTATTTATTGATAACACGATAAAAGCAGGACAGGGTTAACGCAGACCAACCTGGTGCCAATGCCGACCAGGGAAGAGGAAAAAAGGACTGACAATAATACGGCATGCGCCTTGCTGAATGCAAGATTCAAAGGCATCTGCTATTGATGGTTCTGCCAATTCCTGATAATGTATTAGAAGGATCAACATAAGTTTCATGGTTACAAGTGCTTCATAAAATGCATAAGACGCCAAGTGTGGGTCAGGGCACTAAGAAAGTAAGGATTTTCTATCAAAGTTATTGCATATAGCAACTGTAACCTATTCTTGAAGCATCCCATTCCTTGATAGGTGCAAGGAGTTTCATGACAGGACACCTATAAAGATAAACTTAGACTAACTCTTGCTCTTTCTAAGATTAAGAAATGATATAATGGGTTCTCCACAATATGAAGAAGAGATTCCCAAAGCTCGAGCTGAAATTAAAACATCAACTGTTATTCAACATTCTCGATCCTTCCTTCTCTTTTTTTTTTTTACCGTCTTTCTCGAATTAACATAAGAAAACAATAATAATAAATGACAGAAAACTACCATATGAGCAGGCTCCACAATCTCGTATCCACTTTTATGTTTAAACATCTCCACAAATTCATCTGACATTCAAATTATGACGAGATTTAGGCATCACATTAAAGCGTTTCCAAGAACATAACAGCCAATTTCGCAACACGTAAAGTTAAAACCTCGGATTTAAATGTCAGCGGTAGAATAACAGGGGCAGTAAACAGCACAGAAATTTAGAGACCATAATATACGCCTATGGTTTAGTCTTACGAAGCATCAAATTGGATTCTTTGCGACGCGACCCGTGATCCACAATAATCACTCCGTCCCCATCACCAACTCTTCCAGATGCTTCCCCAAAGCCTCTGTTTTGAGCGCTCAAGCACAAAAATCTGCCCATATTTCGAGTCTTTGAGGAACAAGTGAGCGAATTTGGGATTTTGAACGGGGCCCATTTAGCTGTTCTTCCGCTTTCCACAGGAGAAAACCTTTAATGACGAAGACCAATGGAAAATGAGATGATTCATTGCCAACGAGAAGGTCAAAGTGTTGATAGCGAAAATTTCAGATGGAGATAACGAGAATAACGAGAAGGTCAGTAAATTTGAAGGAACAAGTAAGAAGTACCTCGGGACTGTGGGGGAAGGAAGGCACAGAAGCTCGAGTGTCATCCTCCAAGCCTCAGGCAAGTTATATCCAAGAGAGAGATGGAGGGAAGAAAAGAAGAAACAAGAAAGCTAGAATTGCTGGTCGAAAAAAGAAAGCTAAAAGCGGCTCCTGCCCCCTGTCTTGCCCTTGGGCAGTTTCTACTTAACGCCCGTTAGGGGGAAGTGAGTTTCTTGGAAAGCTAATCCAAAAAATTGATTTTGGGCCTTCAGAATTGAATTGATTATTTGGATCTTCAATAATGATTCTATGTAGTTTATTCGTTGCATTGTTCATAACCACCTGGTTTCTCTAACCCATACAGCTGGGCATTATCGAAGATCCAAATAATCATTACAAACATAAGTTGGTAATGATTGCCCACCTGGTTTCTCTAACAATTTTTGTTTCCATGAATTCAAATGACTTCTTACTTATTTCCCATATTTATAGATGATTTTTATTTTAATTTAGTTAGTATATTATAAAAATGGTAATTCAACTGCTTTTGGTAATTTCATATATTTTTTACCTACGCAATATTTCATAAATTATTATTATTATTATTTTATTAAAGTATAGGTATTCTTTTATTGGAAACAATCCTATTCGAGGCATTGTCAGGCACTAAATGTGGGCACCTCTCCTAACGGGGATTCGAACCTTAGTTCGCCACGTTATGAGAAACTAGCCCTTTCTACTAGACTTAACTCCCGTTAGTCATAAATTATTATTTCTCCAAATAATCAAAGAACTTGAAAAGCAATTTTTGTTTTCTCTATATTTTCTTGATACCACATCCTATTATCGAACTCTGCAGATAACAAACTGGCTGATGACGACCTGGTCAACTGCGTGCATTATTATTAGTTCGATCACAATAAGCTAAATTAATGAGGTTTGACTACTGATTGAAAAAGTTTGTTTTTAAATTATTGAATTAATTTGAATCCCTGTCTCTCTTAAAGATCTCTGAAACGGCTGGTTAATGCAAGTCCATCGAGAGTTGTTGGGTGTATGTATGAAACGTTGAAGTTAGAATTAATATAGTTTATTTATTGAATAAATTATATATTCTTCAACAACTACTACCTCAAGTTAGGAACTTTTATTATCTTGTGTTTTCTGCCTTTCCTCAACATCACAAAATATATATTGTCAGAACACACATAACAAACGGCTGATGTAGTCAATTCTGAGCAATAATTTACAGCAAACAATAAGTTCTAAGTACTTTTACGACTTAGTACGCTGTTTAGTTGAATGAATTACGTACGTTTGTCGATAGAGTATTTGAATGTGTCTCCCATTCCAAGTTTGATAAGTTATTATCTCTGGAACAGTTCATGCTTGTCTCCGTCGACCGAAACTGGGTGAAAACCGAAGAAATGTATGACTTGGTTTTGTAGATTGGAAGCATTTCCAATCAACAAGTATTCCAGACCAATGGATGCTATTGAATTAATTAAAGCGCATGATACATCATAACCCAAGTAATCTCAAAATCACTTCTTATTCATCCAGTCTCCAAAGCATAATTTAATTAATGCCTTTGTTTCAGAAGAATATGTGCATAAAATACTACACATATGTGGGTGTTGTTTCAAACAATACTTCTGAAGAAGGGGACGAGAAATTATAGTCTGGAAATAGATGGTGCTAAATTCCGTCTTTATAATATAAAAGCTAGTATACTAATTTAAATATATTAAGAAATTTTGTTAAATTAGTTATTTATAATAAATAAATGTTGTTTTTATTAGAATACCCTTACTAAGCATGTGTGTTAGCAAGAACTACCATTTGATGGAACCTTTTACATGTACAATTACTATAAGAACTATTTTGGAAAGAAAATGTATAAATATGAGACATAAAGTGGATTGAAACTTTATATTTAAGATCAAATTAAAAGTTAAACTAGTTTTTATACTACAGAGCGGAGGGAGTATATTTTATCTCTTTTGTTCTTTCACTTTTTAACACGTGTTGGATAAGTAGGGGAAACTATAGACTAAAATTCACAAAATAATTAACACTTGTGAGAACATACTGCGAGTGTAGAAGTTCGATCAATATCGTGAAGGTAGAGAAGTATGATCAAAGCAAAGATGGATAAATAATCACCTCCGCTTTGTTTGATTTGTACCACACAGATAAAGTTTACCAAAATCAAAACTGAGGGATAATATTTGATAACAGATTATTTGTTCTCCTTTGATTTTCATAAATCAGAACCAACTGTCTATTGTAGTAGAGTTACTTTGGTACATAGAATTGGGCAGAAAAATGCCAGATCTTCTTCAGAAATTTATGTATATGGTCTGTAGAGATCAAAAGAACTTTATCCCTCAATGTTGCAATAGTAGCTTGGTTGCATTCGTTGATATATATTTTTAATTTCAACATATATGCGTGTATAAAGGCATAATTAACTTAATGTGCGCATATATCGCTTATTTTATTCAATCATGAAAAATAAGATACAAAGAACCATTACAAAAAACATTACAATGATAGGCAAACCCAGAAACAAATTAAATCATTTCAAACTCAGATGAATGATATTAATTTTCTATCTATAACTGTTTCTGAATAGCAGCAATTATGTTCTTATCCACTTGAAAAGCCTTGGTGAGGACTTCAGCAGAAATTGGAGGGTCTGATTTGAACACAGCATTCGCAATGGTGATGACTCCTGCATTCTGACTGCTCAAACCAGCAATGGCGACTGCATTTTCATGACCCACGTTGAGTTGGAAGTGAATTAAACCAATTGGGAACACAAACACGTCTCCCTTGTGCAGTACTTTCGTGAATAAGCGATTCTCTGGGTTGGACGTAACAAAACCCACCAGAAGAGTACCCTCCAAAACCACAAGAATCTCAGTGCCTCGAGGATGGGTGTGTGGAGGGTTTAAGCCTTTTGGGGCAAAGTCTATGCGAGCCAACGATATGCCCAAAGTATTGAGCCCTGGAATTTCGTTTACAGCAACTGGACTCACTGCTGAGCCGAGTGGACCAGATGTGTCTCCTTGTTTCAGTCCGCCGTAGAAGAAATCATTGGCAGAGACAAGCTTGGGATCTTTGCAGAACTTCCCATTCACAAAAACTGCATATAAAAATAAAGGAAAGATGATGTGTCATATGTCATAATGGAAATGGAGTTAGGAAAGCTGATAATTAATACGTACCACCACCAGTTTTGGTTTCGTTGATGGCAACGCAGAAGTCTTGAAGTGGGCTAGGATCAAAAGCAAAGACAGCAGAAAATGAGAGAGCCAAGAAGGCAATAAGGATCAGGCAACAAGCTTTCATGTTTTCTCTTTGATCTGATATAGCAAATCTTGGTTTTTTGTGTGGAATTTGCTGATTGTGAGGGATGAGATCGTTGCATGGCAGAGAGCTGTATTTATAAGCTGCAGGAGGAGGCGTTGATCTAGTCGATATTTTATTTGCACGAAGACGAACAAGACCTAGTCCGTTTTAATTTTTTAACGATGATTAATATTTTATTAGTGAAGTATCTTTACCAAATACCTGAAAATAGTTGGAATTTTTCTCTTCGCCTCAATTTCTTCTCCGAGTATAAATTGTGCCGCTTGTTAAGTGCTAAGGTTGTTGAAGAAACGTTCCAAATGTTAATACCGTAACGTAGGATGTTCCGAAGGGAAGACCATTTCATATTCACACATATTTGTCGGCCAAGTACCTCAATCGCTATAAATCTTTCTTTTTATCATTGAAAAGGAAAAAGAAGCCAAAGCCTACTAGCTTAAGGGCACAAACTGGTGACTATTTGCATTGCATATCAAAGGCTACTCGTGTAATTTTATCGTATACAAAATAAATATATAAAAGAATTTATTTCAATTTATAAAAAAAATATTTTTAAAAAGTACTTTTGACACCCTCTCAATAATAAACAAATAAATATTACTAAAGACAAATAAAAAAAGTAAATTATAATAAACAAATAAAAGTAAATATTATTAAACAGAAATAACCAAAAAAGAAAAAGTCATCGCTAGATACTTTTTTTAACTATCTTAAACTGAGTTGTTGGGTGTATATATATATGAAACGTTGAAGTTAGAATTAATCTAGTTTTTTCATTGAATGAATTATATTCTTCAACGGCTACAGCTTCAAGCAAGGAACTTTTATTGTCTTGTGTTTTCTGCCTTTTCTCAACATCACAAAATATATATTGTCAAAACACACGTAACAAACGGCTGATATAGTCAATTCTGAGCAATAATTTACAGCAAACAATAAGGCCTAAGTACTTTTACGACTTAGTTTGCTGTTCAGTTGAATGAATTACGTGCGTTTGTCTATAAATTATTTGAAGGGAAAATTATAATAAGGTCCCATCCAAAAGAATTAAATGCAAAAAAGTCTCTTAAAATCATTAAATTATTTTGAAGTTTTAAGGGACCTCGTTACAAAAAATTCTATTTGTTTAATTGCCAAATTATTTTTTTTTTAAGTTTGCATTGACAACTTAAGATGTAACGATTACCAACTGTCACGGCAGGTATTGACAATATATTTTCTCAGCACATCACAAAATGTAATGTATTTGCCAATACCTGCCGTGATAGTTGTTAATCCTCATATCTTAAGTTGTCAACAACCGTTTTTTCAGTTGTCAATGCAAACTTAAAAAACAAAAAAAGGTAATTTGATAATTAAACAAATGAATTCTCTTGCTAAAAAGTTTCTTGAGACTTCAGAATAATTTAATAATTTCAAAAGACTTTTTGGTATTTAATTCTCTTAGGTGGGACTTTGTTGTATTTTTCCATTATTTTTTAAACGTGTCTCCCACTCAAGTTTGATAAGTTATTATCTCTGGAACGGTTCATGCTTGTCTCCATCGACCGAAACCGGTTGAAAATCGAAGAAATATATGACTTGGTTTTGAAAATTGGAAGCATTTCCACGTAACGACAAGTAGTCCAGACTGATGGATGCTATTGAATTAATTAAAATGCATGATGCATCATAACCCACGTAATCTCAGAATCACTTATCATTCATCCAGTCTCCGGAGCATAATTTAATTAATGCATTTGTTTCAGAAGAATATATGCATAAAATAATATATATGTGGCTGTTGTTTCAAACAATACTTCTGAACAAAAAGACAAGAAATGATATATTTTGTCTCGTTTGTTCCTTCACTTTTTAACACGTGATGGATAAGTTGGCGAAACTATAAGGACTAAAATTCACAAAATAATTAATACCTGTGAGGACATACTGTGTGTGTAGAAGTTCCATCAATATCGTGAAGGTAGAGAAGCATGATCAAAACAAAGATGGATAAATAATCACATCCGCTTTGTTTAATTTGTAGCGCACAAATAAAGTTTAAACGCTAAATTACACTCTCTATTCACCAGAATCAGAACTGAGGCATAACATCTGACAACAGATTATTTGTTCTCCTTTCTGTTTTCTAAATCAGAACTAATTTTCTGTTGTGGTAGAGTTACTTTGGTACGTAGAATTGGGCAGAAGAATGCTAGATCTTCTTCAGAAATGTATGGATGTGATTTGTAGAGATCAAAAGAATAAACTTTTGCCCTCAATAATATTGCTAATGGCTTGCTTGCATTCATTGATATATATTTTTAATTTCAACATACATATGTAAAGGCATAATTAACTTAATCTGCGCATATATCGCTTATTTTATTCAATCATAAAACATTGGATACAAAGAACCATACATTATTATGATAGGCAGACCCAGAAACAAATCATTTCAAACTCAAATCAATGATCTTAATTTTCTATCTATAACTGTTTCTGAATAGCAGCAATTATGTTCTTATCCACTTGAAAAGCTTTTGTGAGAACTTCAGCGGAAATAGGAGGGTCTGATTTGAACACAGCATTCGCAATGGTGATGACTCCTGCGTTCTGACTGCTCAAACCAGCAATGGCGACTGCATTTTCATAACCCACATTGAGTTGGAAGTGAATCAGACCAATTGGGAACACAAAAACGTCTCCCTTGTGCAGTACTTTGGTGAATAGGCGATTCTCTGGGTTGGACGTCACAAAACCCACCAGAAGAGTACCCTCCAAAACTACAAGAATCTCAGTGCCTCGAGGATGGGTGTGTGGAGGATTTAAGCCTTTAGGGGCAAAGTCTATACGAGCCAACGATATGCCCAAAGTATTGAGCCCTGGGATTTCATTTACAGCAACTGGACTCACTGCTGATCCGAGTGGACCAGATGTGTCTCCTTGTTTCAGTCCGCCGTAGAAGAAATCATTGGCAGAGACAAGCTTGGGATCTTTGCAGAACTTCCCATTCACAAAAACTGCACAAATAATAAAGGACAGACGTTGAGTTGCGTGCTTTTCATAATGGAAATGGATTGGAAGTGAGGAAAGAGAAAGCTGATATGTAACTAATACTTACCACCACCGGTCTTGGTTTCGTTAATGGCAACACAGAAGTCTTGAAGCGGGCTAGGATCAAAGGCAAAGACAGCAGAAGATGAGAGAGCCAAGAAGGCAATAAGGATCAGAGTCTTCATGTTTTCTCTTCTGATGTAGCAACTCTTATAATTTGCTGTTTGTGAGGGATGAGATCGGTGCATGGCAATCAGGTGTATTTATAAGCTGCAAGGAGAAGGGGTTGATCTGGTCTATTTTTTTATTTGCACGAAGATCGAACAAGACTGAGTTTTTGTTTTAATTTTTTTATTAATGAAATATCTTTACCAAACACCTGAAAATAGTTGGAATTTTTCTCATTGGCGATTAATTCCTTCTCGAGAAAAAATTGCGCCACTTGTCAAAGCATGAATAGTTAAAACACCGAATGGCTGGTAACAAGGTCTTAATTAATTGCCTAGGCAAGATTTGGCTACCGATTGAATTTGAATGTGTCTCTCTCTCTTTTAATTATTTATTTAATCAATTAAGGTGCCAAAATGCCCATATATTGATTATATTAATTTTATAAAATGTGCACGCTGCTATATTTTGGTCCTAAATATAAAACATCAATCTATTTTGTCTCTTTTTTTTTTAAGGTAGTCCTTGTAATAATGATAGTTCTGGTCAATACATTTGATTAGTAAGGATATTTTAGAAAAGACAACACTTATTTATTACAAAGAACTAACTTAACTGGTTTTAGGTAGTATTATGAATCGGCCGGATCATTCGTATGCCGGGGTTGTTGAAGAAAAGTATGAACTGGTTTTGGTTAACATAATTAATAAGAAGAGTTCCAAATGCCAATATATCGTAACCAGTATTCGGAAAGACTATTTCATATTCACATCTTTGTCGGCTAAGCACCTCAATATATACTTGATGCAAATGAATTGGAATTGTTCTAATGAGTTGTTTGGTACACAAAATTATTAGATATAAAAAGAATAAATAAACAAATGAATAGAATGATCCTTATAATTGTTGTTATATAAAAATTATCCTTGCAATTTTATTTAAGAAACGAATAAAAAAATAATTATTAAACGCAGCAATAATTTTTTTAAAAATGTAGATTGACTTTTTTTGAACTATCAAGTTTCCGTACTGATTAATTACTATCAATTTAGATTCAAACTAAATCAGTTAAAAAATTCCCTCTCAGCATCAAGTTTTAATGTTTCATACCCTTAAATTATTAATTAAAAAGCATCATTTTCTTCTATTTTTTTGGGTACCCCCGAAGAACGAATGAGAACGATATATAATAATAATATAAAATCGTAGCTAGTCACAGTTATTTTGGACTTGTCTCTCGCATTCCCACACCCAGATTATATTTGTGCAAAAATTGACTAAACTTACCCCCATGTGATGAAATGAAACTCGTACCAGCTAAAGATGGAGAGAGGCTTTATCGTCATATCACTCACATCTTATTATGTTTTGCAGTTAAAAATTCTTCATCTACCTTGTGAGATGATGCATATATGGCAAGCAGGCAAGGTACGTGAATATTAATTAACCATGAAAACACAACGTACGCGTGGAGAGTATGCAGAAAGTGGAAATTAGTTCTACTTTTATTTACATATCGTCGCATAATTTAAAATACTACTCCCGGTACTAATTATAAGAGCTAGTTGACTAATTTGAAAAGATTAAGAAAATAAGTTAAGTTAGTTATTAATTTATTCGTAATAAATACTTATTTTCTTTCCTAAAATATCCTTGCTAACTAAGTGTATTGGCTATGATTACCATTCACAAACACTGTGAAGAAGAAAAGAAAATAAAAATTATATTATGAATATTAACATGTGCTTGATTAGTCAGATTGTAGTTTAACATTTAAGAGAGAAAAAATAAAAGACAGCATATATGGCACTGCTAGTAGTTTTGGTGTCATTGATAGCAACACAGAAGTCTTGAAGAGGGCTGGGATCATAAGCAAAGGCACCAGAGGATGAGAGAGCCAAGAGGACAACAAGGGATAAGTAAGCTGCTTTCATGTTTTCAAGCTCTGTAGTGTTATTACATTTGCGCACGAAGCAGTTGGTGAAGACTGAAGACCTGGTAAGTTTAGAGCCGCAATTAATATTTCATTTATTGAGTGGAATTATTCTTTAACCATCGCTTGGAAATTGGAACTTCTCTCTTATCCTTCCTTCTTTCTGTTTTCTCGATATTTCCTTGATATCACATCCTATTATCGAACTCTGCAGATAACAAACCGGCTGATGATGACCTGGTCAACAGCGTGCATTATGATTAGTTCGATCACAATAAGTTAAATTAATGAGGTTTGACTACTGATTGAAAAAGTTTGTTTTTAAATTATTGAATTAATTTGAATCTCTGTCTCACTTAAAGATATCTGAAACGGCTGGTTACCGCAAGTCCATCGAGAGTTGTTGGGTGTATGCATGGAATTAAACGTTAAAGTTAGAATTAATATGGTTTATTTATTGAATGAATTATATATATATATATATATATATATATATATATCTTCAACAACTACTTCAATTTAGGAACTTTTATTATCTTGTGTTTTCTGCCTTTCCTAAACATCACAAAATATATATTGTCAAAACACACATAACAAACGGCTGACATAGTCAATTCTGAGCAATAATTTACAGCAAACAATAAGGTCCAAGTACTTTTACGACTTAGTACGCTGTTTAGTTGAATGAATTACGTACGTTCATCTATAGATTGTGTGAATGTGTCTCCTATTCCAAGTTTGATAAGTTATTATCCCTGGAGCAGTTCATGCTTGTCTCCGTCGACTGAATTAACTGGGTGAAAAGCAAAGAAATGTATGACTTGGTTTTGTAGATTGGAAGCATTTCCATGTAACGACAAGTATTGCAGACTAACGGCTGCTATTGAATTAATTAAAATGCATGATACTACTCTCATCCTACTTATAAGACAGAGAGAGAAGTTTTTTTTGGATCCTATTTATAGGGCACTGAGAAAATTTTTTTGTATAGAAATACAATTTTACCTTTCATTTATTATTATGTTGATTTTATTTATATGAAGTATAATATATATTAAATAAGGATAAAATTAGAAAGTTGTTGGATTTTAAATGAGAGTTAATGAAATTTAAGATTTTTCTTGATCTTATGTAAAACATGCTGAAAGTGACTTATAAATAGGACTAGAAGAGTACGTCATAACCCAAGTAATCTCAGAATCACTTCTCATCCATCCAGTCTCCAAAGCATAATCTAATTAATGTCTTTGTTTCAGAAGAATATATGCATAAAATACTATGTGTGTGTGTTGTTTCAAACAATACTTCCGAGGAAAGGGGCAAGAAATGATAGTTTGGAAAAACATGATACTACCTTTGGTTCTTTATATTATAAAAACTAGTACACTAATTTAAATATATTAAAAAAATTTGTTAAGTTAGTTATTCATAATAAATAGGTGTTGTTTTCCTTAAATTACCTTTAATAATCATGTATATTAGCTATAATTATCATTTGATGAAACTTTTTACACATACAATTACTACAAGAATTACTTTGAAAAAATGAATGAATATGAGATAAAAGTATATTGATATCTCATATTTAAGATCACATTAAAAGTCAAACTACCCTTATATTTTATCTCTTTTTTCTTTCACTTTCTAACACGTGTTGGATAGGTTGGTGAAACTGTGTACACTAAAATTCACAAAATAATTAATACTTGTGAGAACATACTGTGTGCGTAGAAGTTCGATCAATATCGTGAAGGTAGAGAAGCATGATCAAAACAAAGATGGATAAATAATCACATCCGCTTTGTTTAATTTGTAGCGCACAAATAAAGTTTAAACGCTAAATTACACGCTATATTCACCAAAATCAGAACTGAGGGATAATATTTGATAACAGATTATTTGTTCTCCTTTGATTTTCATAAATCAGAACTAATTTTCTTGTAGTAGATTTACTTTGGTACGTAGAATTGGGCAGAAAAATGCCAGATCTTCTTCAGAAATTTATGTATATGGTCTGTAGAGATCAAAAGAACTTTAGCCCTCAATGTTGCAATAATAGCTTGGTTGCATTCGTTGATATCTATTTTTAATTTCAACATATATATGCGTATATAAAGGCATAATTAACTTAATGTGCGCACATATCGCTTATTTTATTCAATCATGAAAAATAAGATACAAAGAACCATTACAACAAACATTACAATGATAGGCAAACCCAGAAACAAATTAAATCATTTCAAACTCAAATGAATGCTATTAATTTTCTATCTATAACTGTTTCTGAATAGCAGCAATTATGTTCTTATCCACTTGAAAAGCCTTGGTGAGGACTTCAGCAGAAATTGGAGGGTCTGATTTGAACACAGCATTCGCAATGGTGATGACTCCTGCATTCTGACTGCTCAAACCAGCAATGGCGACTGCATTTTCATAACCCACATTGAGTTGGAAGTGAATCAGACCAATTGGGAACACAAAGACATCTCCCTTGTGTAGTACTTTGGTGAATAAGCGATTCTCTGGGTTGGACGTAACAAAACCCACCAGAAGAGTACCCTCCAAAACCACAAGAATCTCAGTGCCTCGAGGATGAGTGTGTGGAGGGTTTAAGCCTTTTGGAGCAAAGTCTATACGAGCCAATGATATGCCCAAAGTATTGAGCCCTGGGATTTCGTTTACAGCAACTGGACTCACTGCTGAGCCGAGTGGACCAGATGTGTCTCCTTGTTTCAATCCGCCGTAGAAGAAATCATTGGCAGAGACAAGCTTGGGATCTTTGCAGAACTTCCCATTCACAAAAACTGCACAAATAATAAAGGAAAGACGTTGAGTTGCGTGCTTTTCATAATGGAAATGGATTGGAAGTGAGGAAAGAGAAAGCTGATATGTAACTAATACTTACCACCACCGGTCTTGGTTTCGTTAATGGCAACACAGAAGTCTTGAAGCGGGCTAGGATCAAAGGCAAAAACAGCAGAAGATGAGAGAGCCAAGAAGGCAATAAGGATCAGAGTCTTCATGTTTTCTCTTCTGGTATAGCAACTCTTATAATTTGCTGTTTGTGAGGTATGAGATCGGTGCATGGCAATCAGGTGTATTTATAAGCTGCAGGAGAAGGGGTTGATCTGGTCTATTTTTTTATTTACGCGAAGATCGAACAAGACTGAGTTTTTGTTTTAATTTTTTTATTAATGAAATATCTTTACGAAACACCTGAAAATAGTTGGAATTTTTCTCATTGGCCGCTTAATTCCTTCTCGAGAACAAATTGCGCCACTTGTCAAAGCATGAATAGTTAAACACCGATGGCTGATAACAACTAACAAGGTTTTAATTAATTACCCACGTAAGATTTGGCTATCGATTGAATTTGAATGTGTCTCTCTCTCTTTTAATTATTTATTTAATCAATTAAGGTGCCAAAATGCCCATATATTTATTATATTAATTTTATAAAATATGAATGCGGCTATATTATATTATGTCCGGTTCTTAATATAAGATCTCGTTTGACTTTTATTTTGGTCCTAAATATAAGACCTCAATGTATTTTGTCTCTCATATTTATCTATTTTTTTCAAGATAGTTCTTGTAATAATGGTAGTTATAGCCAATACACTTGATTAGTAAGGATATTTTAAGAAAGATAACACATATTTATTATAAATAACTACCTTAACTAATTTTTTTAATCTACTCAAATTAGTTAACCAACTCTTATATTAAAAACCGTAAGTAGTATTATAAATCCGGCCGGATAATTCATATGCCGGGGTTGTTGAAGAAAAGTATGAATTGGTTTGGTTAATATAATTAATAAGAAGAGTTCCAAATGCCAATATATCGTAACCAATATTCGGAATGACTATTTCATATTCACATCTTTGTCGGCTAAGCACCTCAATATATATATACACACACTTGATGCAAATGAATTTGAAGTTGTTCTAACGAGTTATTTCGTACACAAAATTATTAAATGAGAAAGTAATAAATAAAGATATGAATAAAAGGATCGTTATAATTTTTGTTATATAAAAATTATCCTCGCAATTTTAGTCAAGAAACGAATAAAAATAATAATTATTAAACGCAGCAATAATAAAAAAATGTAGACTGACTTTTTTTGAACTATCAATTTTCCGTACTGATTTAATTACTATCAATTTAGATTCAAACTAAATCAGTTAAA
The DNA here is from genome assembly GCF_004799145.2 of Neltuma alba. NCBI lineage: Eukaryota > Viridiplantae > Streptophyta > Magnoliopsida > Fabales > Fabaceae > Neltuma > Neltuma alba. Next base: position 95,265 of record NW_021637076.1, read on the forward strand.
AAATTCCCTCTCAGCGTCAAGTTTTAATGTTTCATGCCCTTAAATTATTAATTAAAAAGCATCATTTTCTTCTATTTTCTTAGGTAGCCATGAAGAAGGAATGAGAACGATATATAATAATAAAATAAGTAGTAGTTAGTCACAGCTATATATATTTTGGACTCGTCTCTCGCATTCCCACACCCAGATTATATTTGTGAAAAAATTGACTAAACTTACCCCCATATGATGAAATGAAACCTCGTACTAAGTAAAGATCGAGAGAGGCTTTATCGTCATATCACTCACATCTTATTATGTTTTACAGTAAAAAATTCTCCATCTACCTTGTGAGATGATGCATATATGGCAAGCAGACAAGGTGGGAAGAATATTAATTAACCATGAAAACACAACGTGGAGAGTATGCAGAAAGTGGAAATTAGTTCTACTTTTATTTACATATCGTCACATAATTTAAAATATTTGATAAGAACTATATATATAATCTAATGCCAACACTACTTAACATCAATGTGACCATGTGTTGTTATTTTGAAGGCGAGTTGCATCAACAATGATATATCTAAAGAAATTAAATAGAAATGATGACATGAAAAGATATGATCATTTTAATTTTCCCTTTTCTTTTTGACACATGCTTAGTTACGTTGGTGAAACTCTAATTAGTTGTGTTTCATCGCACTTAACTTTTTCTTCAAAAGTTGGTTGGACAAAAAGCTTACTCAAACAACCCATCATAAACGCCAAATAATGTACAAACGTCCGTTCTGTAAATTCCTATGAATGTTTGCTGATTTAAAACAGGTGCAATGAAGAATCACAAAATAATATAAGCATTGGGTTGATGCTGTGCCCGTAGAAGTTTGAACAAAGGTAGAAGTATGCTTTAAAAAAAAAAAGGAAACAAGATATGGATACATATTCACCGACATTATATTTATTTGCTTGTAGCTCACACATCCCAACGCCAAATTTCAGCCTACACGTACAATAGACAATACATATATAGCAATCAAAATCAGAACTGAGATGTTTGATCACAAGTTATTTCTTCTCCTTCGGTTTTCATAAATCAGAACTAAATTTCGGTCGAAGTAGGATTACTAGGTAGAAGCAGAAAAATGCTAGTATCTTCCTGCTAAATGCATGTGGTTAATTTGCTGAGAGAGACCAGTAGAACTTAGGCCCTCAATATAATATTGCCGTTTGGCTTTCAAAACGCATGTAAAGGCACAACTTAATGAGCGTGTATATCGCTTATTTTATTCAAGCGTGAAAAATAAGATACAAGGATCCATACACTATTACAATAGGCAAACAGAAACAAATTGTTACAGAGACAATAATCCAATCAACACATGAAATGTAAATGAATAGCCTTTTTTTTTCCTTTTTGTCTCAACTATATATTTTCTGTTTATAACTGTTTCTGAATAGCAGCAATTATGTTCTTATCCACTTGAAAAGCCTTGGTGAGGACTTCAGCAGAAATTGGAGGGTCTGATTTGAACACAGCATTCGCAATGGTGATGACTCCTGCATTCTGACTGCTCAAACCAGCAATGGCGACTGCATTTTCATGACCCACGTTGAGTTGGAAGTGAATTAAACCAATTGGGAACACAAACACGTCTCCCTTGTGCAGTACTTTCGTGAATAAGCGATTCTCTGGGTTGGACGTAACAAAACCCACCAGAAGAGTACCCTCCAAAACCACAAGAATCTCAGTGCCTCGAGGATGGGTGTGTGGAGGGTTTAAGCCTTTTGGGGCAAAGTCTATGCGAGCCAACGATATGCCCAAAGTATTGAGCCCTGGAATTTCGTTTACAGCAACTGGACTCACTGCTGAGCCGAGTGGACCAGATGTGTCTCCTTGTTTCAGTCCGCCGTAGAAGAAATCATTGGCAGAGACAAGCTTGGGATCTTTGCAGAACTTCCCATTCACAAAAACTGCATATAAAAATAAAGGAAAGATGATGTGTCATATGTCATAATGGAAATGGAGTTAGGAAAGCTGATAATTAATACGTACCACCACCAGTTTTGGTTTCGTTGATGGCAACGCAGAAGTCTTGAAGTGGGCTAGGATCAAAAGCAAAGACAGCAGAAAATGAGAGAGCCAAGAAGGCAATAAGGATCAGGCAACAAGCTTTCATGTTTTCTCTTTGATCTGATATAGCAAATCTTGGTTTTTTGTGTGGAATTTGCTGATTGTGAGGGATGAGATCGTTGCATGGCAGAGAGCTGTATTTATAAGCTGCAGGAGGAGGCGTTGATCTAGTCGATATTTTATTTGCACGAAGACGAACAAGACCTAGTCCGTTTTAATTTTTTTAACGACGATTAATATTTTATTAGTGAATTAAGTATCTTTACCAAATACCTGAAAATAGTTGGAATTTTTCTCTTCGCCTCAATTTCTTCTCCGAGTATAAATTGTGCCGCTTGTTAAGTGCTAAGGTTGTTGAAGAAACGTTCCAAATGTTAATACCGTAACGTAGGATGTTCCGAAGGGAAGACCATTTCATATTCACACATATTTGTCGGCCAAGTACCTCAATCGCTATAAATCTTTCTTTTTATCATTGAAAAGGAAAAAGAAGCCAAAGCCTACTAGCTTAAGGGCACAAACTGGTGACTATTTGCATTGCATATCAAAGGCTACTCGTGTAATTTTATCGTATACAAAATAAATATATAAAAGAATTTATTTCAATTTATAAAAAAAATATTTTTAAAAAGTACTTTTGACACCCTCTCAATAATAAACAAATAAATATTACTAAAGACAAATAAAAAAAGTAAATTATAATAAACAAATAAAAGTAAATATTATTAAACAGAAATAACCAAAAAGAAAAAGTCATCGCTAGATACTTTTTTAACTATCTTAAACTGAGTTGTTGGGTGTATATATATATGAAACGTTGAAGTTAGAGTTAATGTAGTTTTTTTATTGAATGAATTATATTCTTCAACGGCTACAGCTTCAAGCAAGGAACTTTTATTGTCTTGTGTTTTCTGCCTTTCCTCAACATCAAAATATATATTGTCAAAACACACCTAATAACAAACGGCTGATATAGTCAATTCTGAGCAATAATTTACAGCAAACAATAAGGCCTAAGTACTTTTACGACTTAGTTTGCTGTTCAGTTGAATGAATTACGTGAGTTTGTCTATAGATTATTTGAAGGGAAAATTACAATAAGGTCCCATTCAAAAGAATTAAATGCAAAAAAGTCTCTTAAAATCATTAAATTATTTTGAAGTTTTAAGGGACCTCATTACAAAAAATTCTATTTGTTTAATTGCCAAATTATTTTTTTTTTAAGTTTGCATTGACAACTTAAGATGTAACGATTACCAACTGTCACGGCAGGTATTGACAATATATTTTCTCAGCACATCACAAAATGTAATGTATTTGCCAATACCTGCCGTGATAGTTGTTAATCCTCATATCTTAAGTTGTCAACAACCGTTTTTTCAGTTGTCAATGCAAACTTAAAAAACAAAAAAAGGTAATTTGATAATTAAACAAATGAATTCTCTTGCTAAAAAGTTTCTTGAGACTTCAGAATAATTTAATAATTTCAAAAGACTTTTTGGTATTTAATTCTCTTAGGTGGGACTTTGTTGTATTTTTCCATTATTTTTTAAACGTGTCTCCCACTCAAGTTTGATAAGTTATTATCTCTGGAACGGTTCATGCTTGTCTCCATCGACCGAAACCGGTTGAAAATCGAAGAAATCTATGACTTGGTTTTGTAAATTGGAAGCATTTCCACGTAACGACAAGTAGTCCAGACTGATGGATGCTATTGAATTAATTAAAATGCATGATGCATCATAACCCACGTAATCTCAGAATCACTTATCATTCATCCAGTCTCCGGAGCATAATTTAATTAATGCATTTGTTTCAGAAGAATATATTCATAAAATAATATATATGTGGCTGTTGTTTCAAACAATACTTCTGAACAAAAAGACAAGAAATGATATATTTTGTCTCGTTTGTTCCTTCACTTTTTAACACGTGATGGATAAGTTGGCGAAACTATATGGACTAAAATTCACAAAATAATTAATACTTGTGAGAACATACTGTGTGTGTAGAAGTTCGATCAATATCGTGAAGGTAGAGAAGCATGATCAAAACAAAGATGGATAATAATCACACCCGCTTTGTTTAATTTGTAGCGCACAAATAAAGTTTAAACGCTAAATTACACTCTATATTCACCAGAATCAGAACTGAGGGATAACATCTGACAACAGATTATTTGTTCTCCTTTCTGTTTTCTAAATCAGAACTAATTTTCTGTTGTGGTAGAGTTACTTTGGTACGTAGAATTGGGCAGAAAAATGCTAGATCTTCTTCAGAAATGTATGGATGTATTTGTAGAGATCAAAAGAATAAACTTTAGCCCTCAATGTTGCAATGATAGCTTGGTTGCATTCGTTGATATATATTTTTAATTTCAACATATATGCATATATAAAGGCATAATTAACTTAATGTGCGCATATATCGCTTATTTTATTCAATCATGAAAGATAAGATACAAAGAACCATTACAACAAACATTACTATGATAGGCAAACCCAGAAACAGATTAATCATTTCAAACTCAAATGAATGGTATTAATTTTCTATCTATAACTGTTTCTGAATAGCAGCAATTATGTTCTTATCCACTTGAAAAGCCTTGGTGAGAACTTCAGCAGAAATTGGAGGGTCTGATTTGAACACAGCATTCGCAATGGTGATGACTCCTGCATTCTGACTGCTCAAACCAGCAATGGCGACTGCATTTTCATAACCCACATTGAGTTGGAAGTGAATCAAACCAATTGGGAACACAAAAACGTCTCCCTTGTGCAGTACTTTGGTAAATAGGCGATTCTCTGGGTTGGACGTAACAAAACCCACTAGAAGTTTTCCCTCCAAAACTACAAGAATCTCAGTGCCTCGAGGATGGGTGTGTGGAGGGTTTAAGCCTTTGGGGGCAAAGTCTATACGAGCCAACGATATGCCCAAAGTATTGAGCCCTGGGATTTCGTTTACAGCAACCGGGCTCACTGCTGATCCGAGTGGACCAGATGTGTCTCCTTGTTTCAGTCCGCCGTAGAAGAAATCATTGGCAGAGACAAGCTTGGGATCTTTGCAGAACTTCCCATTCACAAAAACTGCACAAATAATAAAGGAAAGACGTTGAGATGCGTGCTTTTCATAATGGAAATGGATTGGAAGTGAGGAAAGAGAAAGCTGATATGTAACTAATACTTACTACCACCGGTCTTGGTTTCGTTAATGGCAACACAGAAGTCTTGAAGCGGGCTAGGATCAAAGGCAAAGACAGCAGAAGATGAGAGAGCCAAGAAGGCAATAAGGATCAGAGTCTTCATGTTTTCTCTTCTGATATAGCAACTCTTATAATTTGCTGTTTGTGAGGGATGAGATCGGTGCATGGCAATCAGGTGTATTTATAAGCTGCAGGAGGAGGGGTTGATCTGGTCTATTTTTTTATTTGCACGAAGATCGAACGAGACTGAGTTTTTGTTTTAATTTTTTTATTAATGAGATATCTTTACCGAACACCTGAAAATAGTTGGAGTATTTCTCATTGGCGATTAATTCCTCTCGAGAAAAAATTGCGCCACTTGTCAAAGCTAGTTAAAACACCGAATGGCTAGTAACAAGGTCTTAATTAATTGCCTAGGCAAGATTTGGCTACCGATTGAATTTGAATATGTCTCTCTCTCTTTTAATTATTTATTTAATCAATTAAGGTGCCAAAATGCCCATATATTTATTATATTAATTTTATAAAATGTGAATGCAGCTATATTATACTATCTTTAGTCCTTAATATAAGAGTTTGTTCGATTTTTATTTTAGTCTTAAATATAAGACCTCAATACATTTTGTCTCTCATATTTATCTATTTTTTTCAAAATAGTCCTTATAATAATAGTAGTTCTAACCAAAACACTTGATTAGTAAGGATATTTTAGGAAAAATAACACTTATTTATTACAAATAACTAACTTAACTATTTCTTTAATCACTCAACTAGCTCTTATATTAAAGACCGTAGGTAGTATTATGAATCTGGTCAGATAATTCATATGCCGGGGTTGTTGAAGAAAAGTATGAATTGGTTTGGTTAATATAATTAATAAGAATAAGAAGAGTTTCAGACGCCAATTATTGTAACCAATATTCGGAAAGACTATTTCATTTTCACATCTTTGTCAGCTAAGTACCTCAATATATACTTGATGCAAATGAATTAGAAGTTGTTCTAACGAGTTGTTTCGTACACAAAATTATTAAATATGAAAGTAATAAATAAAGATATGAATAAAATTGTCCTTATAATTGCTGTTATATAAAAATTATCCTTCCAATTTTATCTAAGAAACGAATAAAAATAATAATTATTAAACACAGCAATAATTTAAAAAAATCTATCAATTTAGACTTTTTTTAACTATCAAGTTTCCGTACTGATTTAATTACTATCAATTTAGATTCAAAATAAATCAGTTGAAAAAAATTCCCTCTCAGCATCAAGTTTTAATGCTTCATACCCTTGAATTATTAATTAAAAAGCATCATTTTCTTCTACTTTCTTAGGTACCCATGAAGAAGGAATGAGAACGATATATAATAATAAAATAAGTAGTAGTTAGTCACAGTTATTTTGAACTTGTCTCTCGCATTCCCACACCCAGATTTGTGCAAAAATTGACTAAACTTACCCCCATGTGATGAAATGAAACCCCGTTCCAGTACAGATGGAGAGAGGGTTTATCGTCATATCACTCACATCTTATTATGTTTTACAGTAAAAATTTCTCCATCTACCTCGTGAGATGATGCATATGGCAAGCAGGCAAGTTTTGTGAATATTAATTAACCATGAAAGCACAACGTCGAGAGTATACAGAAAGTGGAAATTAGTTCTACTTTTATTTATATATCGTCACATAATTTAAAATGTTTGATAAGAACTATATAGTTTTTTATTGAATGAATTATATTCTGCAACAGTTCAAGCTTCAAGCAAGGTACTTTTATTGTCTTGTGTTTTCTCCCTTTCCGACGTCACAAAATATATATTAATTGTCAAACACACATAACAAACGGCTGATACAGTCAATTCTGAGCAATAATTTACAGCAAACAGTAAGGTCTAAGTACTTTTACGGCTTAGCACGCTGTTCAGTTGAATGAATTACGTACGACGTTTGTCTATAGATTATTTAAAGGGAAAATTGTAATAAGGTCTCACTCAAAAAAATTATATTAATAAATGTCTCTAAAAATTATCAAATTATTCTGAAGTGTCAAAAACTTCATTGCAAAAAAAATTTATTTGTTTAATTACCAAATTATCTTTTTTTAAAAAAATTTGTATTGACAACTTAAGGGGTAAGAATTAACAACTATCATGATAGGTATTGACAACAAATTTTCTCAGCACATCACAAAATCTAATGTATTTGTCAATACATGTTGTGATAGTTGTTACTTCTTACACCTTAAATTGTCAACAACGTAACCACTCTTTCAGTTATCAATGCAGATTTTAAAAAAAACAATTTGGTAATTAAACAAATAAATTCTTTTGCAATGAGTTCTCTTAAAACTTCAAAATAATTTGATAATTTTAAGAGATATTTTTGTATTTAATTCTTTTATGTGGGACTTTATTGTAATTTTTCCTTACTTTTTGAATGTGTCTCCCATTCAAGTTTGATAAGTTATTAATATTATCTCTGGAACGGTTCATGCTTGTCTCCATTGACCGAAGTCGGTTGAAAATCGAAGAAATGTACGACTTGGTTTTGTAAATTGGAAGCATTTCCACGTAACGACAAGTAGTCCAGACTGATGGATGCTATTGAATTAATTACAATGCATGATGCATCATAACGCAAGTAATCTCAGAGTCACTTATCATTCATCCAGTCTCCGGAGCATAATTTAATTAATGCATTTGTTTCAGAAGAATATATGCATAAAATAATATATGTGTATATGTGTGTGTGTGTGGGTGGGTGTTGTTTCAAACAATACTTTCGAACAAAAAGACAAGAAATGATATATTTTGTCTCATCTGTTCCTTCACTTTTTAACACTACATATACTAAAATTCACAAAAATAAATAACATTTGTGAGAACATCCTGCTTGCGTAGAAGTTCGATCAATATGGTGAAGGCAGAGAAGTATGATCAAAGCAAAGATGGATAAATAATCACCTTCGCTTTGTTTAATTTGTAGCACACAAATAAAGTTTAATCCTCAATTACACTCTATATTCACCAAACTGAGGGATAATATCTGACAACAGATTATTTGTTCTCCTTCGGCTTTCATAAATCAGAACTAATTTTCTGTTGTGGTAGAGTTACTTTAGTACGTAGAATTGGGCAGAAAAATGCTGGATCTTCTTCAGAAATGTATGGATGTAATTTGTAGAGATCAAAAGAATAAACTCTCGCCCTCAATAATATTGCTAAGGGCTTGGTTGCATTCATTGATATATATTTTTAATTTCAACATACATATGTAAAGGCATAATTAACTTAATGTGCGCATATATCGCTTATTTTATTCAATCATAAAACATAGGATACAAATTAATCATTTCAAACATTATTATGATAGGCAAACCCAGAAACAAATTAAATCATTTCAAACTCAAATGAATGATATTAATTTTCTATCTATAACTGTTTCTGAATAGCAGCAATTATGTTCTTATCCACTTGAAAAGCCTTGGTGAGAACTTCAGCAGAAATTGGAGGGTCTGATTTGAACACAGCATTCGCAATGGTGATGACTCCTGCATTCTGACTGCTCAAACCAGCAATGGCGACTGCATTTTCATAACCCACGTTGAGTTGGAAGTGAATTAAACCAATTGGGAACACAAACACGTCTCCCTTGTGCAGTACTTTGGTGAATAAGCGATTCTCTGGGTTGGACGTAACAAAACCCACTAGAAGTTTTCCCTCCAAAACCACAAGAATCTCAGTGCCTCGAGGATGGGTGTGTGGAGGGTTTAAGCCTTTAGGGGCAAAGTCTATGCGAGCCAACGATATGCCCAAAGTATTGAGCCCTGGGATTTCGTTTACAGCAACCGGGCTCACTGCTGATCCGAGTGGACCAGATGTGTCTCCTTGTTTCAGTCCGCCGTAGAAGAAATCATTGGCAGAGACAAGCTTGGGATCCTTGCAGAACTTCCCATTCACAAAAACTGCAAAAACAAATAAAGGAAAGACGTTGAGATGCGTGCTTTTCATAATGGAAATGGAATTAGAAATGGGTGGGGAGAAGAAAGCTAATAATACTATACGTACCACCACCGGTCTTGGTTTCGTTAATAGCAACACAGAAGTCCTGAAGTGGGCTGGGATCAAAGGCAAAGACGGCAGAAGATGAGAGAGCCAAGAAGGCAATAAGGATCAAAGTCTTCATGTTTTCTCTGCTGATATAGCAACTCTTGGTTTGTTTCTGCTGTATAAATAATTTGCTGTTTGTGAGGGATGAGATCGTTGCATGGCAATCAGGTGTATTTATAAGCTGCAGAAGGAGGCGTTGATTTGGTCTATTTTTTAAAATTTACACGAAGATCGAGCAAGACTGAGTTTTTGTTTTCATTTTTTAACGGACTATGAATATTTTATTAATGAAATAACTTTACCAAACACCTGAAAATAGTTGGAATTTTTCTCGTTGGCGGCTTAATTCCTTCTCGAGAACAAATTGCGCCACTTGTCGAAGCATGAATAGTTAAACACTGAATGGCTGGTAACAAGGTCTTAATTAATTACCTGGGTAAGATTGGCTGCCGATTGAATTTGAATATGTCTCTCTCTCTCTCTCTTAATTATTATTTAATCAATTAATGTGCCAAAATGCCCATATATTTATTACTACCTCCGGTCCTTAATATAAGACCCCTTTTGACTTTTTGTTTGGTCCTAATTATAAGACCCCAATCCATTTTGTCTCTCATATTTATGCATTTTGTTCCAAGATAGTCCTTCTAATAATGATAGTTCTAGCCAATACACTTAATTAGCAAGGATATTTTAGGAATAACAACACTTATTTATTACAAATAACTAACTTAACTTACCTCCTTAATCTCCTCAAATAAGTCAATTGGGTCTTATAATTAGGACCGGAGGTAGTATTAATTTTATAAAATGTGAACGCGGCTATACTATATTATGAATCTGGCCGGATAACTCATATGCCGGGGTTGTTGAAGAAAAGTATGAATTGGTTTGGTTAATATAATTAATAAGAATAAGAAGAGTTCCAGATGCCAATTATTGTAACCAATATTCGGAAAGACTATTTCATTTTCACATCTTTGTCAGCTAAGTACCTCAATATAAGAAACGAATAAAAATAATAATTATTAAACACAGCAATAATTTTAAAAAAAATCTATCAATTTAGACTTTTTTCGAACCATCAAGTTTCCGTACTGATTTGATTACTATCAATTTAGATTCAAAATAAATCAGTTGAAAAAAATTCCCTCTCAGTATCAAGTTTTAATGTTCATACCCTTGAATTATTAATTAAAAAGCATCATTTTCTTCTACTTTCTTAGGTACCCATGAAGAAGGAATGAGAACGATATATAATAATAAAATAAGTAGTAGTTAGTCACGGTTATTTTGGACTTGTCTCTCGCATTCCCACACCAAGATTTGTGCAAAAATTGACTAAACTTACCCCCATCACACCATGAGATGAAATGAAACCTCGTTCCAAGTAAAGATGGAGAGAGGGTTTATCGTCATATCACTCACATCTTATTATGTTTTACAGTAAAAATTTCTTCATCTACCGTGTGAGATGATGCATATGGCAAGCTGGCAAGGTATGTGAATATTAATTAACCATGAAAGCACAACGTCGATAGTGTATACAGAAAGTGGATTTTATTTTTTTGGATACACTAAGAAAGTGGAAATTAGTTCTACTTTTATTTATGTGTCGTCACATAATTGAAAATATTTGATAATTAAGAACTACTAGTATATATATAATTTAATGCCAACATATTCAACATCAACGTGACAATGTGTTGTTATTTTAAAGGCGAGTTGCATCAACAATAATATATCCAAATAAATTAACAAGAAATGATGACATGAACAAACATCATTTTTTTAATTTTTCCTTTTCTTTTCTTTTTTTTTTTGACCAGGACCTTTTCTTTTTGACATATGTAGGTTATGCTGACGAAACTATGGGCCTGTTTGGAAGGACTTAAGAAATCTTTTATAAACACGTTTCATATAAGTTGAGATAAAACTCATCTCATATTCTTGTCTTGTATTCCATAATTCATTATTAAAAACTACTTATAAGCTATTCCAAAAGAACCCTATTATTGGTTGCGTTTCACTGCACTCAACTTTTTCGTTAAACGTTTGTTGGATAAAAAGCCCATCCAAACAACTCAGAAACTTCAAAAAATGATGTACTAGTATGTGTTTTGCGAGTTCCTAGGCATGTTTTCTGATTTACGGAGATCCAGGCAGGCGCAATAAATAATCACAAAATAATTAAGCATTGTGAGATCCAATAGACAATACATATATATTATCTCTGATCTTTGATATAAGATTTTATTTGATTTTTATTTTGATCCTAAATATAAGACCCTCATCTACTTTGTCTCTCATATTTATCCATTTTTTTAAAAACAGTCCTTATAATAATGGTAGTTCTAGTTAATAAATTTGATTGATAAAGATATTTTAGGAAAGACAACATCTATTTATTATAAATAACTCACTTAACTTACTTTTTTAACCTACTCAAATTAGTCAACTAGCTCTTATATTTAGGACTAAAGGTAGTAGCAATCAAAATCAGAACTGACATATATGTTTGATCACAAGTTATTTCTTCTCCTTCGGTTTTCATAAATCAGAACTAAATTTCCGTTGAAGTAGGGTTACTTGGTAGAAGTAGAAAAATGCTAGTATCTTCCTGCTAAATGCATACGCTTAATTTGCTGAGAGAGACCAATAGAACTTTGGCCCTCAATATAATATTGCCGTTTGGCTTTCAAAATATTATCTCCGGTCCTTAATATAAGATTTCACTTGACTTTTATTGTGGTCCTAATTATAAGACTCCAATCTACTTTGTCTCTCATATTTATGCTTTTTTTTTCTTCTAAGATAGTCCTTCTAATAATAGTAATTCTACCTAATACACTTGATTAGCAAGGATATTTTAAGAAAGACAACACATATTTATCACAAATAACTAACTTAACTTATTTTTTTAATCTCCTCAAATTAGTCAACTAGTTCTTATAATTAAGATCGGAATTAGTACGTGTAAAGGCATAACTTAATCAGCGTGTATATCGCTTATTTTTATTCAAACGTGAAAAATAAGATGCAAGGATCCATACACTATTACAATAGGCAAACAGAAACAAATTATTACAAACAATAATCCAATCAATACATGAAATGTGAATGAATAGCTAGTTTTTCTTTCTTCAACTATATATTTTCTATTCACAACTGTTTCTGAATAGCAACAATTATGTTCTTATCCACTTGAAAAGCCTTGGTGAGAACTTGAGCAGAAATTGGAGGGTCTGATTTGAACACAGCATTCGCAATGGTGATGACTCCCGCATTCTGACTGCTCAAACCAGCAATGGCGACTGCATTTTCATAACCCACGTTGAGTTGGAAGTGAATTAAACCAATTGGGAACACAAACACGTCTCCCTTGTGCAGTACTTTGGTGAATAAGCGATTCTCTGGGTTGGACGTAACAAAACCCACCAGAAGAGTACCCTCCAAAACCACAAGAATCTCAGTGCCTCGAGGATGGGTGTGTGGAGGGTTTAAGCCTTTTGGGGCAAAGTCTATGCGAGCCAATGATATGCCCAAAGTATTGAGCCCTGGGATTTCGTTTACAGTAACAGGGCTCACTGCTGATCCGAGCGGACCAGATGTGTCTCCTTGTTTCAGTCCGCCGTAGAAGAAATCATTGACAGAGACAAGCTTGGGATCTTTGCAGAACTTCCCATTCACAAAAACTGCATGTAAAAATAAAGGAAAGATGATGTGTCATATGTCATAATGGAAAAGGAGTTAGGAAAGCTGATAATTAATACGTACCACCACCAGTTTTGGTTTCGTTGATGGCAACGCAGAAGTCTTGAAGTGGGCTAGGATCAAAAGCAAAGACAGCAGAAGATGAGAGAGCCAAGAAGGCAATAAGGATCAGGCAACAAGCTTTCATGTTTTCTCTTTGATCTGATATAGCAAATCTTGGTTTTTTGTGTGTAATTTGCTGATTGTGAGGGATGAGATCGTTGCATGGCAGCGAGGTGTATTTATAAGCTGCAGGAGGAGGCGTTGATCTGGTCGATATTTTACTTGCACGAAGACGAACAAGACCTAGTCCGTTTTAATTTTTCAACGACGATAAATATTTTATTAGTGAAGTATCTTTACCAAATACCTGAAACTAGTTGGAGTTTTTCTCGTTGCCTTAATTTCTTCTCAAGAGTATAATTGTGCCGCTTGTCAAGTCTTGAGGTTGTTGAAGAAACGTTCCAAATTTTAGTACCGTAACGAAGGATACAATAATCTGAAGGGAAAGACCATGTCATGTTCACGCATCTTTGTCGGCCGAGTACCTCCCCCGGCTATAAATGTTTCTACTAGCTCTCTCTGCTTTTTAATAAATATAAAATATCAATCTATTTTGTCTCTTATATTTATCTTTTTTTTAAAAAATAATTCCTGTAATAACAGTAATTCTAACTAATATATTTGATTATTAAGGATATTTTAAGAAAAATAATACATATTTATTACAAATAACTAATTTAAATAATTTTTTAAATATATTTAAATTAATTAATTAGTTTTTATATTAAAGACCAGAACTAGTATTTTTTGTTGAAAAGAAAAAAGAAGCCAAAGCCCAGTAGCTTACAGGTACAACCGGTGACTACTTGCATTGCATGTCAAAGGACAAAGGCTACGTATCCCAAGCACTGCTCAGTAATAAACAAATAAATATTATTACCAAAGACAAATCTAAAAATGTAAATTATCACTAAACCAAAAAAAGTAATAAACAAATAAAAGTAAATATTGTTAAACAGAAATAACCAAAAAAAAATGTAAATTATCACTAAAGACTTTTTTTCACCATCTTTCTATACTCATTTACTATGAATTTAGATTCAAATTAAATTATTTAAAGAGAATACCTCTCAGCTTTTACACCCTTAAACAGCATCATTATCATATTTTTTCACAAACTATTATACCTGACTTGCAAGTCACATTTGTTATAAATAATTAATTAATATCTAACTTTCTTAATTTATCCAACCAAATTTATTAAATAGCTTATAATGAGAATAGTAGAGAATTACATATTAACTGTACGAATTGGATTCCAATCCCCATGTGATGAAGTGAGAACTCGTTCCAGGAGAAGACACTGGTTATCAAATCTCAGTACCAACATTTCTTCCATAATTTACGGCACCGATTTCTTCATCTTCCCCCGCGCAATGCATGAGGAGCATACTAACACTACACACACACACACACACACATATTAATATTAAGAAGGCAAGCCGAAGCTTCAGTGCTACAGAAGGTAGTTACCTACCCAATACAAAACATCACAGGTCACTGGGCCACCTGACCTTGCCCCGAATCAAAGTACCCCATACAGCAATTTGGGATATCCTGTAGGCAGCATACTAACTATATTTAAACGGCATAACTAAAACGGCCCAAGTCGTTTTAAAAAAATCCACTATCACTTATTTGAATATACATAGTGCCAAAAAAAGAGTAACAGATGAGTCTCAGATATGCAAGGCAAAAGACCAGTTTCAAGTCTCCAACAAAACAAATCGAGAAAGAAATAAAAGTCAAAGCATCCAATGTGGCACAATCCAATCATGAAGCAAGCCTCCTTCCTTTCCCCTAAATTTTTACCCAGGAACAAGTGGTGCTTCTATACATGTAGATATACGTCAATTTCCCTCTTGCTACCGACCATACCACCCTCTTGGCTGGATATCACTTTCGTTCATAAGCTTATCCAGCACTACATTGAGGTCAACTGCTTGACCATTCTCTGTTAGCTTTCGAACTGTTGCCCTCACATGGTCTCTAGGGAATCCCATACTTGCCACTTTGTCAACCACATCATCTATGGGGACCCGATTTCCACTTCCACCAGATCCAGAACTGCTACTTGCCGCTGAAGCTGTAGGCAATGCATGGGGCAGCACACGAGCAGTAGGAAGCTGAGGGTAACCACTTCCCCCACTTGGAGGAGCCACAGCTGAAGGAGGCAGCTGTGGTTTTAGCCCTGAAGTGCCACCATACTGAGGCGATCCACCGTAATGATATGGCTCAGCAGGTAGAGATGGTGCACTATACCCAGAAGAAAAACCTGAACCAGATCTACTAGAGAGTGGTTCAAAGGCATGGGATGGCGGTCCATAGAATTGCTGGGCAGGAGGTGGCCCACTGGGTGGTGGCTGGGATGGTGGTTGGCGGACATTGGGTGGATAATTCTGAGGAGGAATATAAGACGCATCCTCCACATGGTGACCCATTGAAGATGGGAGTTGCGGCGGGGGACTGACAGGAGAAGGTGATGGCTGCTGTTGAGGTGGATGAGGTACAGGCTGAGGGTACTGAGGTTGAGGGTTTTGTTGATATTGCTGTTGTGGAGGTGCCCCAGGAGGAGGAAGGGGCTGTTGAGATAAAGGCAATTGGTATTGCTGATTTGGGGTCTCGTGAGATTGAGGTGGTGGTTGGAAGTAAGGTTCTCGCTGAGGAACAGAAGGAATTTGGGCCTGAGGAAATTGATTAGGAAGTTGAACTGGAGGTGGCACACCCTGTTGGGACAGAGGTTGAGGAGGAGCATTAGGGTGAGGGACCGCAGCAACTGATTGTGGAAGATTAACAGGGGAAGGAAGCTGTTGTTGCAATTGCTGAGAAGCCGATGCAGTTTGCTGTACAGGATCTGTAGTTACACTAGCCTGAGTTTCTGAATGTTGGTCCACCTTGGACACTTGTAGCTTTGCCAGCTGCAGTTGAGCTCCCATCACATCTTGCTTATCCTTTAAAACTTGTACACCCATTTGCACCTGTACATTTTGTAAAACTTTTCGTCAAACAAGGTAATGAAAAAGGAAAGTAACCCGGTAGTTACTTTACAAGTTTTTTCCCATGAACTTATATGCATTAGAAACGGGAGGAAGAACAAATTGAGGATAAGAAATTCTAAAATCAGAAAATAAACACAGCGAACAGAACAATGAGACAAAGGCCCAGGAAGATGACTACATAAAAGAGTTGCCCAATCTCTTTGCATATCAGAAATGCAGATTCCCTTGAAGAAAGCCATGAGCCTAGCTCAAAGCAAAGTCATTCTCATGGCTGAAACTTAGAATTTCTCAGGGAGGAATTAGAGGGAGGAAAAAAGAAGAAGAAGAAGATAAGAGAACCAACCCGTGGCCAGAAATAAATTATCAAACATGAGCGAAATCAAAGAATACAATTACAATCCGGAAAGAAATCACCCACCATCCGTTTGTCAGCCAGAATACTATATACTAAGATCAAGAAAAAAAAGTCAGGGGACAGGCAAAATTCATATTTGCATAGTTGCTAAGCTTCTCGTACAACAACATACCATTACTTGCTTAGGCAAAAATACATTGAGGGGGTGTTTGGGCACCATAAAAACTGCTTCTTAGAAGCACTTTTCTGCAAATCGAAATAAACTCCTCCACATATTTACTTCGTATACCGTAAAAGCACTTTTAAAATCATAGTTTTGATTCCGTCCAAACACCCCCTGAATCAGAAAGGGCAATAGAAAATTTTTGGATTTTTTTATTCAACAAGAAAGTTGTTCGGGAAAATTTAGAGGCCCAGGAAAAAAAATTATTCAGGACGAGGATGATATTATATAATTATACCCAAATTACAATTACTTTCCAGTGCTGATTTAGGTTGGGAAAAAATGCTAGTCAATACCTATTAAGCAGTTGAACCAGGAAATATTTTGAGAGATCATGGTAGTCAAAATTGTTAACATCCATAATTCTTACTAGCGTAATTTTTCCAGAACTCGCAAATATCATGTCCTTTCCATCCACCATAGGCATTCATTATCATCAAATGCCGCTAAATCAAAGCTATAACTAAGAAGAGTGAAAGGGAATAATATGATTACAAAAAATACCTCTCTAAGGATATTCTCGAGCTGTCTCATTTTCCCATCAGTGCTACCATGGTTGTTTCCAACAGACACCTTCAACTCATCCACAGAATCTTCAAGATGGTTGGTTCTGCTTTCTAGTTGTGTTAATCTTGCACCGATGCCTTCCAGCACATGAAGCAAATTCTCCATATGCTTCTTCATGGTTTGATCTATCTCAGACAGTATTGCAGCATCAAAGGCATTTTGATCCTTTTCCACTGTGACTTTTGCAGGTTCAAGAGAGTCCAGAGAATTATAATTCTGCACAACGGAAGGAAAACAGCTTAACATTAAGAGAAGACATTAAATCACGATCATAAAAACATATAATCAACATATTATCCAAGTACACGAAACCCTGGAACGCTAAGAAAAAATTTTTGGCAATACAAAATGCGTGCAATAGAACTAGATAGGCACAAAGCAAATTCATGCTCAATAAGTGGCCCGCATATGAAACCTATTTCAAGATCAAAATTAAAAAAGTAGCACGAAGCCATCAACAATTCGATCCAGACGTTAACTCTTATTTTAAGAAGTTAGTAAAAACACCAACATGAAAGTAACCACATTCAGTTCAGAGTATCAGCTATCAGAGACAAGCACCCAAAACAAATTACCAAACGATGCAAGCCTTTATTCATAGACATTATAGTCTAAAAGCCAACCGCAGAAGCCCAAACATCAGAATTTAGCAACAGTCTTGAAAACATATACAAAAGTTCTCATCTAAAGGGATCCCTATCAGCAAATACGCGAAAGATTGAAAGACTTAAGGACAAAAGACCTGAAATAAAGAATATGAGTAAATTAGGGCAGGAGAAGGGGGTTCTTACTCTAAGGATTGGGGTGGAAAAGTTAGACTTGGAGTCAGAATTCCAAGACCTCGAAATCCCTCCCATATTAGGGCTGGAATCGTGATTGGAAGACTGGGTCGAAGCTCCGAGTGGGCGAATCGGCTGGAAATCGTAACTGGGAATGATACCCTCCTTAATCCCATTACCACCGATTTGGTGGTGGCTGCCACGGCGAGCTTCACCTTCTGCGTCTGCCTTTTCTTCCTCCTTAGGACGGCTCATCAGGTCGATGAAATCCTTGCTCGAAGACGATCCTTGGGTTAGATCCATAATCTGCTTATCCATGAACGGTGTCGTATTCATGGATTCCCAGACCGCTCTTCACACGCAAAACCAGTAAAACAGAGATGCTAGGCTATTTAATTTTGAAATTTTCTGGGCTTTTCTTCGGGGAGAAGCTAGTGTTGCTGTTCGTGTGAAATAACCGGAAGAACCCGACAACCACGGCTCAGTGATGATGCCGACGTGAGGGAACCAAACCTTCAATGTACTCTTTCAGGCCAGAACAATAGTTCCGCGGACTCGCCCAAGGGTTTTTCCCTTCTGTTTTTTTTTTTTTTCCAAAGGCTCGCAAGGCTTTTTCGCTTCGTTTGCTCTGTTATTTAATTATTTACGAAATTACGAAATATTTAACAAAGGTAATTATCAACAACAAAAAAGCTGGATGAATTTAAAAAGCATGTCTAATATACAATCATCTTATCATTTTTTCGAGTAAAAATGTAGGTAATCATCTTTGTTGATTCCCCTAGTCAAAAAAAATATTATTATTGATTTTAAATTTTATTATTTGGATTTTTTTACTTACACAATTAACCCCCTCCCCTGCAGAAAAGGAGGCTCACACACCCATGCATTTTAGTTCTTGTGAGTATAGAACCCACAACAGAGGAGGTGTGAAGTGTCATTGAACTAAGAAGTCCTTCACTTAATGAATCAAATTTTAAGACACTTTCTACCTGATTTATCTTGATTTAATTTTAAATCAATTTTAGCGTGAATTTAATGTTTTTGTAAAATTAAATGTGTATTGAGTAAGATAACAGAAATTGACCTCATTAGTTTAAGTTTAACCATCAGGAGTTGGGTTTGGAAAGGAAAAATACATAGAAAGAAAATGGATTAGATAGATAACTGTACATTTTTTGGGTCAGAGATAACTGTAATTTTTCCCCCCCTAAAATATAGGCATCTTCTTATTCAAAAAAAAAAATGCAAGAGCACCTTTCTTAGATAACTGTAATTTGACGGAAGAGACTTTGGTCCTTGAGTGGCACTAATGGAATTTTTGTCGCGGCTGTCTGTTTATGGTAAGCCCAACAACTTAATGGGCCCAGAAAGAGCCCACTAACCTGGCTCTATGGGTTAAGGGCCGACCATTAGCAGCCCATATGCGTGTGTATGTGTTGTATTTTCCATTTCTTTTCTTTCGAAGACACCTAGCAGGATTGGGTGCCGCAGGGTTTGGTTTTTCGGAACGTAGCCTAATATTAAAAAGTCGAATTCTTATTCGAGAGCAGTTTATTTTCCAAATGTCTTGAGAATATGCCTAAATTGCACAGGTGCATGTCTTGCTAAACCAATGAAATAACAACGATGACCATTGCTGCAATATAAGGTGCAGGAACCATAACATTACTGGATCGAATACGAGGCTGATTGAAGAGATATTCATAGCTTCGAACTCCAAGTCTGCCATTTCGGTTAAACAAATCTATAAGATTTCGGGCCAAATAGTAAATAACACCACGAATTACAAACAATATTCAAATCACTTGTTCACGAGATATAAAAGAACACCACTTTAGGCAAGGGATAAAAAAGGCCCCCCTAATCAAAATCATTGTCTATTAACAATCATGATTGAAAACAAAATAATAATAATAATCAGTATTTCTTGACACCCCATATTCAGAATGTGTACTGAACCAGGGAGAGTCCGGAAGAACCAGGCCATGGTACTTGAATTACGACCATGCCCTCTTCATATTGAAACTCAACTTCTTTCCCATCAATCCTGCAAGCTTTTGGCCTCTCTGAAGCAAAAACCCTCATCTCTCCACTACCTTTCACTCCCACTTCAGCCACGCTCTGGTCTTCATTAAAAGCCAGCGACTGAATAGCCCCTCCGCTGTTCAGCATGTTCACCAAACCAATCGGAGCAAAATGGACAGATTTCCCGGACAAGACGGTCACCGGAGAGACAGTAATGAGCTCGAAATTGAAGGGCTCCAAGGAAATTTCAACAGCATCGGATGGTTTTGACAAGATGACCTTCTTGGTCTGATGGAAATACATGGCAAAAACCTGCACTCCTTCGATGGAAATGCCGAGGTTGTCGCCATTCTTCCACTCTATATCCTGAGGCTTTGTTTTGGTTGACACCAAATGCGAACATTCAGCAGCACATTTGGTGGTTCTGGTTTCAGGAAACCACCCTCCTCCCTGGCAGTTAAAAACCCCGATCACCCCAGTGAACTGTTTCAGCAAGAGAACCGTGAGATTCTAGAAGGGACATGTTTTGGTTAGATTAACAAGAGCAACATGGGAGTGAGACAGACCTTATTGAGGTTCCATATCTTGAGCATGGTTTTGCCATCATGGAGGGGATCGGAGAAGAGACAGTCTCGAGTGGGAAGGGCGTAGTGCTGGCACCTGAGGATGGAGCCATCAGGGAGGACGAGGGTCTTGAGGAGGTCGAAGTTGTGCTTGCCGACGGAGTCGCTGACGTAGATGGGTCCGCCGGAGATGGCTCGAGAGGCGGCGTGGAAGGCGGCGCAGGGGTGAGTGGACTGAAACATGTCCCAGTCCGGGTGGATGAAGTTGCCCATCCACAAGCTGTTGTAAGCACAGTGCACCATATGGCATCCTTGCAGCCAAAACGTACCGTTTGGATCACCGTAAGGGTCAGTGCACCAGAAATCATCCCCTGCTCCACACAAATCAACCATGACATACCGATTATAACAATTCAAAATGAATTAAAAGTGTGAGGTGGGAAAGGGACGTACCGACACGACCGAGAGATATGGCTTCAGTTCCAAGTAACATGAAATCGTTACAATGCTCCATGCTGGCAATCACACCGTTGCCGCCGAAATGTTTTCTCACTGAAGCTGTGAGCGCCTTGTAGTATGCTTTCGCCAAATCAACACGTCCACCGTATTTCTCACACACCAGCTCCAACAACTGTTTTCCATATTCAATAGAATCAATGTCCCGTTTATTTTAAAAAAAGGGGGAAAAAAACACATCAATGAGATTTCGTGCCGACCAAAAAGGGTCAAAGTAAAAGTAAAACCAAAACCAAGGGATTTAAGAGAAAGAAAGGAAAAAAAAAAAGTAATTGAAGTTAAAATGAACTAGAACTAGAATTCTCTGGCATCGTATTGTGAGCTATACATTCAAAAGCAGACACATGCACGGAGATGAGATGAGAGATGGACCTACAGCTTGCCGCTTCAATTTTAAGCCTCAAGAAAGCTTTAAGATTTGACACGTAGGGGCACACAATTACTTAAAAGTGACACCTCTCCACCTCACAAGAGCGGTCGATTTTTTTTGGGCCATTAGAATGGTAGGTTTAGAATTAAACAATAAGTTGACAAATGAAAATGGAATTGTAATTAGTAACTTACATGGATGACATCGACCTTCACCCCATCTATCCCGGAGGCCTCCAAGTGGGAGTGAAGCCCTTCGTACATCTGATCGACCATATGCGGGGGGACCAGGCCCACACCATTATTCACGATCTTGTCGACGGCCAAATCCTCCATCGTCGTCTCGAGTCCCGGCGACAATTTGGGCTTCTCCACCACACATTCCGGCAGCCCTGGGACGTTGGGCCTGAGCCCACCCCAATACCCACAAAGCGCGTGCCAGACGTAAACATAATCAACGGTCTTAAACTCCTCTTTCAAATCCTTCACGAACGCACCCAAACCTTTCTCCCCTGAACAACCTGACCTCTTGGGACTCACGTATTCTCTGAACTTGTAATTCTCTTCGTACTTGATGAGCCTGCATGGCATTTGCTCGCCGGCGACGGTGTGGTTCATGCCTTCTTTGGCTATCGGGTCCCGGTCGTGACAGATGGACTGCCATCCATCGTCGATGAGGACGAGTCCCGGAGGACACCCGCCGTCGACGAGACCCTTAACGCCGTCCCATATGCCCTGCGGGTGCACCGTAAGGTAGAATGCGTCCCATGTGCACCACCCAAACTTGTCGACGATGCCAGGAGGGTTTTTTTCCTCCAGGAGATTGAACGTGCCGAGATGGGCTCTCACGACCTTCATCGCCTCCTTCATTAAACTGAACGGGTCTTCGCCGGCATGTAGGTAAACGACGCTGCGGTATGAGTCACCGGATACTTGAGAGGACCCGCTCTCGACGCAGACGTCGATGTTGTCGTCTTCACCCGGTTGGATTGAAGCCCGGAACGGACCCTCTATGATGGGGAGTATGAGGACGTATGGCCGACCCGAGTCCGACTTGTCGAGCATGATCATCTGGGTCTCGGTCTCAAGGTCTCGCCCGTTGGAGCCGATCCAGTGGGTGGTCCACCAGACTTTGAACCTGAAAATACTCATGAACCTTATGTTCTTGAGTTTTCCTATGGGGACCACATGGCGGCTGCTCGCGTTAGCAGCGTCGAAGCCGATGAAGCAGCCGGAGGTGGAGAGGGATGGGGTGGTGGATGTGTAGGAACAGGGAATGGCCGTGATGTTTTCAGGCACGTCGGAGAGAACAACGTGGTCTTTGACCAGTAGGTTTGACCCGTGTATGCGAAACGGTGAAGGGTTGAAGCCATCAACGTACTTGGTAAAATTGGAGGAGGATTTGCTCAAACTTGGAGGAGCCATTATAGTACTGTAACGATGTCAGAAAACAGAGGACTTCTGAGATATATAGAATGAACAACGCAGGGTTTGGTTATTTTGGAGGGTTTAGTTAAATATACAGATGAAGAAAGAAGACAGAAGGATTGAGTAGAGACTGAAAGCTGAAATCAATTAGTGGGATGTTTTTGGAGGAGAGAATCAGAGAAGATGAGTGATTATATATACAAATCAGAGATTTTGAGAAGATTGGTATGAGAGTGATTGTTGGATGGTGAAGTGAATCAAAAGTTGCCTGTTTTGTGATGCTGCTTCAAGAGGTTGAGTGGGGTAGTATTTATAGAGGGAGGCCACACAGTTACCACTGGGAAGCCGAGGCGAAGGAGTGTGGTTTGAAAATGTCGTTTCCTATTTTATATTACTTTTTATTATAAAAAAATCATGTCTGGTCTCTTCTTACTTTGCTATGAAAATGTGAAATTCCTTGAAAAATGTCAATATCTCTATTATCCGGTCGGGGAAGGCAAGGTGATATTATATTGAAGTCTTTCGAAGTGGGCCCGTCAGAATAAGTCGTCGGTAAACCGGGTGTGTTTGGTAATTGGCACGCAGTAAACAACCTTGACGCGGGGGGCTAAGGGATGATCATAACGGGTCCCTTAAAAAAAAAAATCAATAAATTTTACTCTAAAATTTATTATTACTTATTTGAGACTTTTTAGTAATTATATTTTTTATTTAAGCCTTCATAACAATTCTCCCTTAAAACTTGAATCCTAAACTACCCTTATTATGTCATATAAATCAATATCAATAAGCATCCATCTCACCATTTTATCACTGCTCCACCTGATAATTTCATAACTAATGAGAAAGTGACATGAGAAAATATAGATGACCATACATTTCTCTCCATATCCTTCAGGACGCAGCATATGATGTGCTGGTAATTTAAAGACCCGTTTATTTTTCAAACCGATGCGCACTAAGAAGGCATAATTTAAAGATTCTCCAATTATATTTAAACCAATCAAAATTGAATTAGATTGATTGGCTTTGTTCAGAAATAATTAGATTCACCGTGAGATTGTTTTCGCATCGTAATAAACAGAAAAAAAATAAAGTGACTATATCGATAAAAGTGACCAGATCGAATAAAATCAAATTAGGGAGATCCTGTTTCATATAAATGAATTGATTACTACTAATTGAGAAGTTTTCCTTTTATTTGTTGGTGGAATCAGGCTTGAGAGCTGAGACGAAAGGTACTCTTCGAATTTTTATTTTTTATTTTTTTCACTCACAAAACTCAATTTTAAATCTTTAAGGGGCTAGTAATTGCAATGTTTTATCATTTACGTCTAAATAATTTCTAGAGTCATCTGTATGCTTTTACTTGTAAAATACGCTCCTTAAAAAGCGACGGAGTACATCTTAATTTTTATGTCTCCCAACCCGACCCGTTACACGCTTCTCTTGTGGGCCCCCAATTGAGATTTTTCTGTGGTCATTAAAAAAAAGGAGTGGGCTCAGTGGGGCCCTCTTTTTACGGTTCCCATTGAGAACAGCCTCTATTCAACGCGGGCCCCTTTCTAGACTACTTTTTCCTTTTCTCTTTTTTCCCACACCATAAAAGATTTTTCTGGTAGCTGTTCAGCGTCCTAAATTTCGGGGGATGAATGCACCGACAACTACTACGGGTGATGCTGTGGCCCACTGTTCACCGACCCTTCATATCCGGCGTTGTCACTGTTGTACCCGAGGTCCCTGACACGTGGAGACATATTAGTATAATACGTGTACCGAAGCAATGAACGTGGAGGGGCCAAACATGATTACTGAGGTTTTATCGAAGATTACGATTTTTTTTTTCACTATACTGCGCCCCAGACCCCCCAGTTTCTATGATCTTTCTTTTTTTGCCAACGAATTTATGTGATCACCGAAATATATATTAAGCACTACCTTCAGTATTTAATATAACAATTTGTTTGATTTTTATGTTAATTTTAAATATAAGATTATAATTTATTTTATTTCTTATGTTTATCTATTTGTCCTAAAATAATCCTTATAATAATGATAATTTTAACCAATACATAAGAATGTTTTTAAAAAATATTTATTTATTTTAATTAATTAATTTTGTATCTACTCAAATTAATCAATTAGTTCTTGTATTAAGTATCAGAGGTAGTATTATTCTGTTTTGATAAAATATGGCCATAATGAAAAAGTACGAAATGAAAATTAGCACAAGTAAAATCAATATCTTGACTCGTGCTGGGTGAGCTTGAGTCTCCCAGATGTTGTTTTTCTTTTTTTTCACCAGCACTCTCAAATGTTGTTTGAACTAATATATATAAATAATATATGTGCCCGCTCATCTGAACATGGAAACTTATTACATGGCAATATGATGTTTGAAGATCACGGCTACTAGCATTGTGAACTGACACTTTATATTCCTGGCAGAAGCAAACAAGATGTATATTACTAGCACTGTTTTTTTAATATTAGACATTGTCTGATTTTTATTTTAATTCTAAATATAAAATTTAGATCTATTTCGTTTTTTATATTTAATTTTTTTAAAGATAATTCTTCTAATAAAGTTAGTTCGGCCAATCAATTTGACTAACAAGTATATATTATAAAAAATAATACCTATTTATTACAAATAACTAATTTAACTTATTTTTTTAATCTATTCAACTTAATAAACTAACTTTTATATTCAAGATCAGAAGTAATATTTTATCACCTTGCATGTTTGATCACGCACTAGTACACATGCATTCCACTTCCACTTATTATATATATATATATATAGATAGATAGATAGAGAAAGAGAGAGAGAAGGTAAACAATCTGTCTGTCTAATTTTCAAATGTGTAGGGGCCGACCTATTCAGGACAAACATTAATTAAGTGATTTATCGCAGATTTATAAGAAACCTGCTGGTCTTAATTTTTCACCCTTCGGCTGATCTATATTTTTTATTTCAGAGGCTTATCTGTAGTGAAAGCTCGTGGTATATAACCAAAATTTGAAGGGCTTTAATTTTTAATTAATGAGTGAAATACATACATACTACCACCGGTCCTATAAAACGTTATTTATAATCTATAAATAAGATTTTATAATTAGAAATAGAGTTAATATATTTTTATCTTCATTAGGATGATAGCATGAGCAGCAGCTAAAGAGCCCAGAAAGGTGAGTGGGATTCGGGGAACTGAGAACGGTTAGGAGCAGTAAGTTAGTTGGAAACAGTTAGGAAGAGTCAAAGTCAAAGAAGAAACGAGGGGGGAGCACGTGGCAAGGCAAAGCGAGAGAGAAGGGAAAAGAAGTAAAGATGGGGGAGATATTATTAATTAACACTCATAACTAATAAAATTAAAAAATAATAAAGGAAATGGTCGGTGCCTAGGTGGGTAAAGCGCGGAGCGGATAAGGGGCGATAGATGGATGGGTGCAACTGTCAACCGAAGGGCAGTGTTGGTGTTAGCAATATTATAGTAGTAGTATCCTTGCCTGAGATCAAGGGGCGTTAACGCGTAAACACCGTTGTTAATTTTTAATTAACCCTTGCTTGGAAGCTTCCACTACTTGCGGGGTGGACCAATACTACGCCACACTTGTATCACTGGGATAGGGTCTTCAAATTCTCCTTCCTTTACATTTGACTCAAATATCCTCTTATTTCATTCGTGGAAGAAGCTGTGTCGGCTGGGCATGGTTTGGAATTGTTTAAATGCATTTGAAACTTGTACAAAATAGAAAATGAGCAAACATGGTTGCTGACGACTTTTTTTTTTTTTCTCAGGGCCACAATGGTCAATGGATAAAGATTTGTTAATGTTATATGTTACTAGCCTTAGATGTGACGATCAAGCCAAAAAAAAAAGAAGGAAGAAGAAGAAGTTAGATGTGGCGACAAAGTAATAACTGACAGGCAGCAGATTTCCTTTACTATTCTTTCCTCCAGAGCAGAAGATTGTTAAATACGAACTCCATTCCTAATTATAAGACTTTAATTATAGACTACAAATAAAATTTTATAATTAAGACCGAAGATAATAAAAATAGAAAAGAGTGAGAGACGAAAAATCATGACAGTATTCTGCAATAGAACGATTATTAAAATTTATACTTACACTTGTTTAACATTCAAATCCTGTTGAAATTAATGGGTAAAAATTTGGGGAAAAAATTGCTTGGATCCCTGAGAGAAATAACACAAGTAAGAATCATACGATTTTCTATAAATTTTATATCATGTATTGAATGCTGATGACTCTGTGTACATAATATGTTGAACTGGAATCAGACTCGAGCTTTTGTTCCACTACAAATTTAGTCTAAAACTCACCTCAGACTAAAGCTGAGGAACGAACACCTCCAATTTTATTTCATTCTCTCTGTGAGTTTGGTATCGAAATATTGTACACATATACACCGCATGAACTCTTTTATAGCTTTCTAAATCTAAATCTCAATGTACAAACCAACATACTCGTCAATAATATTCATCTAGTCTTAATATTAAATTTCCTTTTTCTGAGCTTGTATATTCAGCCTCTCAATGGGCATTATCACGAGCATTTTGCTGTCATTTAACCGCTAACTCCAAGTACAGACTGCGAACAAAGCAGCAGGAAACAATGAGCAAGTTGCACTTGTTAATACTTAATGATAAAAACAATAAAAGTCAGCCAAGTCCAGCTACTCCGCAAACTATATTAAGTCTATATCTGAAAGCCCATTGTATCCTTTTTTATGAATTTGGAGTTTATCTTGGCTTCAACTGGGGTTCAAACTCGGAACTCTCAACTTTGGAGTAGGACGGTTCTAGTGTAAACGAGCCGAAGCTTGTTGTATCACTTTTACCATGATAAACAAACTCACCATGTTAAGAAGCCGTCGAGCTGCAGGTCGAGTAAATTTTCTCGCAAAAAGGAAGCATGTGGATGGTTTACCCTTGCTGCTGCACCATTCTCTCCGGTATTCAGTCTCGTAATAAATATTATCTATTTCCTGAAACGTTGTCAAGTTTTTAAATATGTGATTCAACCAGCGTAGAATTAATGTGCTATGTATGCTTATGAAGATTGCCAGATCAATCAGTCGTGTGAGCTTTATCACATCTTTATCACTTGCATATATGAACTTATTATGGCTTACGCATGCTATACTGATTACTCGAGATGCTGGGTTCATTAGTTGGTAAATACTCATCATAAATTAAGAGAGTTTCATCTTTATCAGGGCAATGATCAGATATGGGGGAATGTTCTGTAAGTTATGCTAATTCGTATAAATCATAATTTCACTTATTCTTTCTGAAGGTCATGTACATGTTGAGATGTACCAGGTGATTCACCAAGTTCTGCGACTTCATTTTTAGACTCCTGAGGGTTGAGCGCTATCTTCATGTGTTTCACCCCAATTCAATTTCTTTTTAACAAAAACCACTATAAAAGATGAAGAGCACAAGTTTAAAGTCACTAACTACTACATATATATTCCTACATCTATATGCATCTCTGAGAGGAGGGCAAGAGGAGTGGCTTAATTATGGGAGCACAGTTGCTTCAACAGAAATAATGTTAGCAGTAGCAGCAAAGGTCGCACCTTTATAAACTTTATAAGCATTGGAGTAGCATCTGAGAGCTTGTATGTCACAGGATGCCATCCTCGACGTTCACGATCTTTGGAGGAGGAGAGATCCCAGGAGGTATGCGTCACTGATCTCCGTGTGATTTCTCCTTCAAGGCCTTTTAACTAGATTTCAGAAGGCAAGCACCAAAAATGTTGAGCAAAACTGATAATTGAAATTATCAGGATCAACACCATCACAATAGTTGGTACAAATTCATTGCATAAAGTTTCTGCTGCTGTCTATTTTAACATGATGCCTTGGGGCAACTTTTGTTTAACTTCTCTTCATAATCGAAATATCAAATAGCAATGGAAAACATTTTTCACAGCAAAGTTGTTTATGTCTAACGATGCTAACATAGAGTAGAGTCGGAAAGAAATTATGGACTTAGTTTTCAGTCCTCATGACCTAACTTTGTGGCGTAGTAAATTACGTTAAAAGGGAACCAAACACTAAATGGGTTGAGCAGTATACTAAGTCAAAACCCACCAGCAGGTAAGGAATGCAGACCTGGGACATAATTACTTTTACATACCACTGCTTCTGACAAACCCAAAAGCAACTATTTTGATTAGTCATCATCAGTCACTATTCCAAGTAACTGGATAAGCAGCCTTTTTGTGAGTATAGGGATTATCACAGGTAGCTGGGAAAAGTAAGGGCCAAAGTAACGCTGCATCTACCTCTTTACTTGCAATTTATATACACTGATCCATATGTAAAAGTTTTTGACATAGATGAGATTCACCATTTATTCCTTAGAATAAAAAAAACTACATTCTAGCATGCCGAAAAAATTAGGATTTATCCTGAAATAAAAAAGGGCCTTGTCATCTTATATTAATTCCCAGAAAAAAATGAAAACTTCAAGCGTAACTGTCCAGCAACACTTCCCTTCGTTACTATCTATTCAGTTAGCAGGTTAACCACCTCTAGTCTTTCACACACAGGAAAAGCAGGAATCTTACAGCCAGTAAGGTCTGAACATAGTGTTCATCTGGTATGCAGTTATGCTCCTTAGATGTATCAGCAGGCTGCATGAAACAATAAACTGAATCAGTACTCATCTTTCCTACCATTTGCAATAACCAAAATGACAGCATCAGCTCGAAATAAAATTATTTAATAACGCCATGATTTATTTGTGAAAAGGTCAAAAAAAGGAGATGAAGTGCAGTTAAAAAGCTCGATTGGAACCAGTATGGTTAGAAAAAAAGAATCCTCATCAGTTTTACATGCATAGATAGCACTCACAATGGGATGATCCCTCCAAAATTCTGGTAGTGGTTTTTTCTGCATAATTAAATCCACATGTCAGAGAAACGGAGATATAAACTTATAAAGAAAAGAGGTTGTCCGAAGCAAGAGACAAAAAAAGAAAAAACCCTCTATACTATTCAATATGAATAAATTTTGGCATATCTTTCAAGGTCATAAGTCATAGCCTTTATAAATTTAAAAGAATAGGAAAATTTAGAATCATACAGACAAGAAAAAATTTATTGAGTAGCAATCCCACTTGTAAAAATAGGGGCCTGGAATAAATGCAGTCCCCAATTACCTTGCAATACCGCTGAAACATAGGAAAGACAGTTTCATCATTTACTACAACCTCAGCATGCTTTCTGGTTAGAACAGCCCACTGGAGGAGGACAAATAGACAGGATTAAGATGATGGTCTTTGGCCGTGGATCATAAAATATCTCATGAATTTTGCTTTCAAGTTTCAGAAGGACTTAAGAGTGACTTGAGCCTTTACCTGGGATCCTTTCCTCCAGTTGTGAACAGGAATAACAGAAGCCATTTTTGGATTGTAACGACCTTCTTTCGTGTCAGCAAAGCTACTCTCACATTTGGTAGCCAAAATCATAACAATTCGATCATCAACAAATGAACTAAATTATATAAATGATTAATAACAAGTAATTCAGATAATTGATGATACCATAATAAGTGATCCTATTATTTTATTTTTGTCTTTTTGAAGGCTTAAAGCTCTTCAAAATTCATTACTGCGAAATTTTAGATGAGTCCTATGTGTTGTATCTAATTGAGTGGTTTGTTTCCTACTATTCACTAAAACACTATGCATCCCAGGCAAGGAGGTCATTGACCCCATGTCAAGGCTCCATGGTAAATAATGAACCCCATGGCGTTCCCAGCCATGCGACACATATTGGTCTAGTTTTAGCATGCTATGATGTGTCTGTCAGCATCATTTTAGTCAGGAGGTATGAGAGGATCTAAAAAGGGAAGTAAAGATAGAGTTTCGATGCCACCTCCATTCCACAGGCTATTCATCATCAACGAATTCAACTTATACTCAATCATTGGATATAGTCTATTTTTCTTCCCAGTCTGGTCATGAGGCTGCTGACTTTCTAAACCTAACAAAGTCAATATTTAAGTAGAAATTTACCTTTTCCAGTTAACCTGACCTTAAATAGTTTTTCATATGACCATTATAGCTTAGTAGAACTAGGGTTACACATCTCACAACTTAAGGTCTCAATATAATAGGTGATAAAACAGAGAGGGGGAAAGAGATGACAGAGCTAATGCTCGGAAAAGTCAAGACAATGCTCACCTGTCAACAAAACTAGTTGATGTCGACATGATGTAGTCATATATGTAGCTGAAGTTGTACAAAGGTATACAGCTGAAAAGAGATTAAGCAACTGAAATACAGTAAGGTTCCCAGATCATACAGAATCTAGTGATATCAATGTCATTTCTGGCATCAAATAAACAGAAAATAACCATAAGACAAATAGAAGGAAATCATGAATTGACAGTATATGCAAGGAACAAGCAATCAGAGTAGAGTCCGGCAAAGCATCTGCAAAAAGATTCAAGTTAATAGCTGTAAATCCTCACCTATCTGAGAGAAATACAAAACGGTCATTTAAAGGATCAGTAAGTGCATTTCTGAGCAAAATGCGTTCTGCTTCTATCATGGTTGCTTCTCCCCAATCTACCTGGACATAGATAACATGCACTGAGTATCAAGAGACCAGCAGACATGACAGGGTGGAATTACAGCTTTATATCACAATTAATTTCTGAAAAATTTGGGCCAACATGATAAAATTGAACAAGTCAAAGTTCAGTCAGAGAAGAAAAGGTGAACTATCAACTAATGAGAAAACGTTGTAAGACTTTTTTTCCCCCAGGAAGAGGGGTACGAAAATCGAATGCAGTGAAGCTGGAAGCATTAATGAGCACATAAAGTCATGTGTAGCAACTAAATCAATGTGAATAAAGCGTAAAGCCCTAGTAAGACATGAAAAATGTATGCAAAAACAAATTCTGTTAACTTCCAGTGAAAGAAACCTGTATACTGTCATTAACTTGACGATCCAAAAAATAAACTGATTTAGTTGTTACTCTGTTGAGTAGAAACCCAGGCCTTGAGTGGACAAAAATCGAAAATTTGCCGTCTCCTCCCTGATAAAACAGCACAAATAATTTTTTAAGCATGGCACCTCAATAGGTAAACTAGAAGAATTCTATACGATTACAAATTATTAACTAATATTTGTATTGCTCGTAACTTTTCAACGCACATACGGTAAGTTTCTACAACTTTACATTGGGAACAACTGTGAATGATCATATATTTTTCAATTTGGCAATGGAGGGAGAAGAGAAAGATCAAAAGAGACGCAACAGTCAATTTAGCCAGAACCACCAAAGCGTGTGTGCAAACTGCACCAGATGAATTTAGTTCCAGAAGATGAGGCAATTCACATCATTTCCGTGAAAAGTAGTTACGACAACTGAGATAAACAATTGACCTTGCTTAGGTTAATGTTCCGAGAAGAGATTCGATGTAGCAATGTAGATTGAGCTATTTTATCAGATTTTATTTTTGAGGACTCCAGTAGATCCACGTTTCTTGAGAAAGATGCACATGCATATCTTTAAACTCTCTCAAGGAAAAGAAAAAAAGGAAAAGTATGTGAACTAGAAATATCACTGGTGCTTTTCCCAACACTCAAAATGGAATGCGGAAAGCTCGTGAAACGTTCTTCGCAAGAAAAAAGCACTATGAATACATCTGCATTTAAGCCCTATGTAAGAATACTGCTTCAGAACTGTTGTGTGTTCGCAACATATTTAAGCATAAAGTCCCCAGATACTAGCGCAATGTTAAAAATTTGAAACCGTTGTCCCGTCTAAAAGCGATTGCCCGCGCATTAATTGATATTTGCTAAAGATTTACTCGAATCCATAAAATCTTGAGACATACGAAAGTAGTTAAAAGCGTTAGATATTCCAAAAAAGGAAAAAGAGCTAAATAGCTAATTAATCACCCTGCTTTATCTCCCTACAGATCACACACACAAAAGACAAATTAGTTGAATAACATACCCGAAAAAATGCATCCCAAACCATCTCTAAAGGAAGCCGGTTCCGTGCTATGAAGAGAAACGCAATCTTCGGCCTATCAACGAATCGGTGTTGCAAGGAAGTCAGCCCCGTAATTCGAGAGTACTGCGTCTGCATAAAAACAAGCTTACGAAGCAAATTCCTAGTAGTAACAGAACGAAGAGCTTCCTCTTCCATTTGGGTTGAGATTTCTGCTGAGAACCTTCCGCTTCATCTTGTTCAACCCTTTCAGTCCTACTTGCTCTCCCATTTCTAACCAATTCAGTAGTAGTTGTTCAGTCACCGTAAGAAATGAAATATTTGACTTCACTTGAATCTCGTGAGAATCAAATACGGACCCAGATCCATGGGATCCAAAAATAAAAAACAACTTAGTTCACTCTAAAGACTTGAGAACTCCCCTCACCACTTGAACAAATTCCCGGGAAAATTTACCGCCCAAATAGCCATCCAAAACCCCCGATGAAAAAGCAGGCTGCCTGTGAGGATGCTGGGATGCGATGCTAGGAACAATATGTTTCAAGATTCTCGTGAATTGTCAGAGTATGTGAAGGAATGTGACTCAGCGAAATAAAGAAGTGAAGAAGCGAGACTCTAGAACATTAGAAAATGGAGAGGAAGAGAGAGAAAGAGTGCGCTTGATTCATCAGCAGAGTGCAGCGTGGAAGCTTTAGTTTCAA